>NC_091157.1:18285997-18415997 GCF_040958095.1 Procambarus clarkii
CTGAGTTTCGACATTCTGAAGTCTGCTGCAACATTTATTCTTTGTTTGTGAATGCTTTATAAATATAAAACATTATCATTATTACAAATATTTGTAAACATTAAACATTTTATGCAATACAAATTTCACACATTAAATTTTGTATTAGTTAACTATTTTAAACGTTAATTTTGTATTAATTATTCATTGAGAAATTAACATTTATAAATATTCTTAAATTTTAAATTTTAAATATTTATTGACATTAGACATTTGTAGAAATTAAATTTTGTAGGTATTAATGATTTGTAAACATTAACATTTATTCACATCAGTGTTCTGTATACATTAAATACGTGTAGACAATAAGCACCTGTAGCAATTAAACATTTGTAGATTTTAACATTTGTAAATGATAAACATTTGCAAACATTAAACTTTTGAATATTTTTTTTATCAATAAACCATTGTAAACATTAAACCGTCTCAACATTAAACCCTTTTAAACATTAAACATTCGTAAACGTTCAACCTTAATAACATAAAACATTTATCAACATAAAATATTATGTGCAAAGTCTTATTTTACATTAAACCTTATTACACATCGAACTTTTTTGCATAAAAAAATAATTATTAAATAACTAGCTGTACCCGGCCACGCGTTGCTGTGGCTCATCACTGTAAGCAGCAGCAACCTTCCCCCTGTCTCCCAGTGCTCTCCACAATTCTCCCCCTCGTCCTCCCAACCATTCCTCACTCTCTCGTTCCCTCGTCCTCCACACGATTTCCTCCCTCCCCCATCCATATGTCCTCCCCACCATCCACCACACCACCGTCCCCTCGTCCTCCTAACCATTCCCGACTCCACTGTCCCCTAGTCCTCTCAACCATCTCTCACTACCCCTTCCCCACGTCCTCCCTACCATTCCCCCTCTCCCTGGTCCCTTTATCCTCCCCATCATTCCCCCCACTTCCCTCTCCTTTTGTCTTTCCCCACCAATCTCCATACCCCTGTCCCCTCGTCTCCACCATCACCAACTCCCCCGTCCCCTCATCCTCCCCATCATTACCCCCTCCCCTTTCCCCTCGTCCTCCCCACCATCTCCCACTCACGTCCCCTCGCCCTCCCCACCATTCCCCACTTCCTCATCCAATGCATTCATAAATGATCTGATATTCTCATCAGAAAATTGGGAACATCAAATGATCTGATGTTGCCATCACTGAAATATAAGAAAAACAATTAAAAAACGAAATGAAAAATAATGAAAAAATAAAAAAAATAAGCTATACGCCCGGAATGAACGGTATGGTAAACAACAAAGCTCAATTCCAATGCATGTCACTCAAAATAATTAAATCACAATGATAATAATTCGAAATCTATGAAAATTAAATTTATCAATGAAATCAGAAACAATGAAATGGAATGGAAACATATTTAATATAGCTTGAGTTGCTCATTAGTGCAACAGATGGCGCTGTTTTTGTCAAAAATCATGTTTTACCTGTCACAGGTGTGTGGCATCTATACTTATACTCACAAAATAAATGGTATGGTAAACAACATAGCTCAGTTCCAATGTAATGTCTCACAAAAGAAATTAAATCTAAATGAAAATAAATCGAAATGCACTAAAATTTAATATGTCAATGCAATCGAAGACATTGATATAGAATCGTAACATATTTAGTATAGCGTGTGTGGCTCTTACGTGCAACAGATGGCGCAATTTCTTAAAAAAGGCAAATACTTTTAACGGTCACAGGTGTTGCATTTATATTTATACTTACGAAATGAATTATATGGTAAAGAACACAGCTCAATTCCTACACAATGTCACACAAAATAATTCAATGAATATTAAAATACATCGAAATCTATGAAAATTAAATTTATTAATGCAACATGAAACATTGAAATGGAATTCGTAACATATTTAGTATTGCGCATGTGTGTGTGTGCATTGCTATTATGTGCAACAGAGGGCGCAGTTTTTTAGAAAACATGTTTTTATCTGTCACAGGTGTGACATCTATATAGTAGGTATATAAAAACATGCGGATATTCGAATAGACCGTTGTATCAGAATATCAAAGCAATCAGTGATTGGTTTGAAATTTGAACTTTTGGGAGATTACAGCGTGTGTTGCTCTTACATCCAACAGATGGCGCTGTTTTTCAAAAAAGCATGTTATTTCCTGTTACCAGTAAGGCATGTATATAGTAGGTATAAAAAACATGCGCCTATTTGAATGCAACGTCGTGTCAAAATTTCAAAGCAATCGGTAAAATGGTTTCGAACATTTCTTTCACATGAAAAGCACATAAAAAAACACAGTTATTAAATAAAACATGTTTTTTTCCGTCACAGACGTGATATCACTATGATATGTACATAAATACCTGCTCGGATGCGAATGGAACATTGTGTGAAAATTTCAATGCAAACAGTGAAGAACTTTCGGAGATTAGCGATTTTGAACAAACTAACATTTCCATTTTTATTTATATAGATATATATAAAAAGTTTGTGAGGGTACCTCCTCTGGTTGCAATGTGGGGACCCATAGCCTCTGAGAAGAAAATAAAAAGTATTCAGAGAAGACCTTGTGGTTTCTCACTGAGCACTAATATTATATTCTACCACCCTAATTTCTTTGCATGTAAACATAAATATTTGTTTGATTTAAACTTTGTTACAAAATAAGGAGTTACATATAGGGTACAGAGATGATTATCATAAGTTGTCGAGTTCCTCCAGCTCCTCAGATGGCGGGCAGGAACCCTGAATGCAGTGTTCATTTCCCCTCTGTATCGCCACGCTGAGGCGCTTTAAAAGAAAACTGGCGGCTCTAGGGTTCCTCGTTGTTTCAATGAGCTTAGAACCCAGTTCCTTCAAAAAACTGGTAGAACTTTTACCCCAAGCGCCGAGTGTCTCAGAAGCAATTGGGACAAAATTGTAGTGGTTATCTTGAGATGATTTCGGGGCATTTTAGTGTCCCTGCGGCCCGGTCCTCGACCAGGCCTCCACCCCCAGGAAGCAGCCCGTGACAGCTGACTAACACCCAGGTACCTATTTTACTGCTAGGTAACAGGGGCATAGGGTGAAGAAACTCTGCCCATTGTTTCTCGCCGGCGCCTGGGATCGAACCCAGGACCACAGGATCACAAGTCCAGCGTGCTGTCCGCTCGGCCGACCGGCTCCCATGGTGATCCAGTTCTCTGTACTTACGGGATTTGGCTTCTTCCCTGTGGGTGGCAGCGCTACCTGGTTGTGCAACACTGAGGTCAAAGTAGATGTCAGCCAGAGTTGATAGTCACGTGTAGTCCCATACCAACTGCTTGCCATTTTTCCAAGGGTTCACTGTGATACCATCCGGGCGACCAATAAGAACATCAGAGTTACGGGGCGTTAGGAAATAGGGCTCTCTTTCATCTGGGCATCCAGCTGTGGTGAGGCTCTTCTTGATGATGTCGTTAACTTCACTGTGCCTCGAGTGCCATCCCCCTGTGCTTTGGCAGAGTAGGCCATGGTGGCCGTACCTGTCAGCCACCACCTCGCCGCAAATACACCTATATCTTGTGTGGATTGGGCAGCAAGGCAGAGGACCACAGCAATTCGGAGGGCGTGTGGTGTGAGACGAGTGCCAGTTGCCGTCATTGGGGTTGCTAACAGGAAATCCCCTGCATGTGGGGGCTGCTACTGCTGTGAGGCGAGCAATGTCGTGTTGTGTTGTTGCAGCACCCAGGCACTCTGCAGCAACTTGGTCTACAATGGGGTCATCCCAGCTCGATTGCTTGTGGGCTTTTGGGGATGGTGGTTGAGGTGAGGGGCCTGCACGAGAGGCCCACTCTGTGGCACAGTGTGTAAAATTGGGATCATGTACACCTGCCAGCTGATGTAAGTAGGCAGATAGAATTTCCTTCACAAGGTCGTCGGATGCCGATGAGGAGGACAGGAAGGCTGGAACAGCGATTTGCGTTGCTGTTCGAACTCCGAGGCCCCCAAGTCTTACAGGAAGAGAGGCTTGTTTCCACTGTAGGTCATCAAGAGAGAGGTTAAGGGCTTTTTCTAGCATTGATTTCAGTAACCAGTCATACTCACCTAGTTTTTGGCTGCTGTAAGATGGTGAACACCTCAGAAAGTAGGTTAACCTGGGGAGGGACAGACATCTGGTGATGAGGTAGAATGCATCATGAGCATCAATATCCACAATCCTCCAATCCATCCTCTTAAGGTCGGCGATTTTCTTATCAAAGATCTCATCGATGGCTTTCAACCCCAGGGGGGGGGGCTCCTAGGAGTTTGCTATCTTCAGGTTTAGTGTTTTGGATATTTGGCAGAAGACTTTCTATTCTCTATACAATGTCCTGGTTGGAACATATTATTTCACATTTAGAAGGGTTCAGGGTGATGCCTAAAACATGATGTCTAAAACATATATATATATAAATATATATATATATATATATATATATATATATATATATATATATATATATATATATATATATATATATATATATATATATATATGTCGTACCTAGTAGCCAGAACGCACTTCTCAGCCTACTATGCAAGGCCCGATTTGCCGAATAAGCCAAGTTTTCATGAATTAATGTTTTTTCGACTACCTAACCTACCTAAACTAACCTAACCTAACTTTTTCGGCTACCTAACCTAACCTAACCTATAAAGATAGGTTAGGTTAGGTTAGGTAGGGTTGGTTAGGTTCGGTCATATATCTACGTTAATTTTAACTCCAATAAAAAAAATTGACCTCATGCATTATGAAATGGGTAGCTTTATCATTTCATTAGAAAAAAATTAGAGAAAATATATTAATTCAGGAAAACTTGGCTTATTAGGCAAATCGGGCCTTGCATAGTAGGCCAAAAAGTGCGTTCTGGCTACTAGGTACGACATATATATATATATATATATAAATATATATATATATATATATATATATATATATATATATATATATATATATAAATATATATATATATATATATATATATATATATATATATATATATATAAATATATATATATATATATATATATATATATATATATATATATATATATATATATATATATATATGTCGTACCTAGTAGCCAGAACTCACTTCTCAGCCTACTATTCAAGGCCCGATTTGCCTAATAAGCCAAGTTTTCCTGAATTAATATATTTACTATAATTTTTTTCTTATGAAATGATACAGCAACCCTTTTCTCTATGTATGAGGTCAATTTTTTTTTATTGGAGTTAAAATTAACGTAGATATATGACCGAACCTAACCAACCCTACCTAACCTAACCTAACCTATATTTATAGGTAAGGTTAGGTTAGGTAGCCAAAAAAAGCTAGGTTAGGTTAGGTTAGGTAGGTTAGGTAGACGAAAAAACATTAATTCATGAAAACTTGGCTTATTAGGCAAATCGGGCCTTGAATAGTAGGCTGAGAAGTGCGTTCTGGCTATTAGGTACGACATATATATATATATATATATATATATATATATATATATATATATATATATATATATATATATATATATATATATATATATATATATATACATATATTGGTAGTAGTCTTTCTTGTAAACATGTTGAATATGGCCGAAAAAGTAAGATTAATAACTCTAATATGATTTTTTCCAATATTTCTTATGTTTTTCTTCACTGTCGGTGGTAATTGATATATCAATTCTCCAAAATTCATTTTTATTAATGGTCTGACGCCTAGAAGCGTTTCGTAAGGGCCTCTTGCATTCCCATAGTCTTCGTGAGAACAAGGAGATAGTCGTCAGGAGAGGTGACAGGTAGAAAATATACGTCATTCGTAAGAAAAAAACGAATATCTTGCAAAAATTAACCTCATACTGTCTGACCAAACTATATTCCAAAGGGTAACGGAGGACACTACAGCTGAATTGAAAACGAAGGTAAACAGATTGATCGAAACTGCGAACGCCAAGAAATCCGGACTCCACCTGCCAGAGGTTGTTGCGGAATAGAAACCTGGGTATGCCTATGGAAATGTCAAAACCCACAAGCCTGGAAACCCACTTTGGCCAATCATCAGCCAGATACCCACACCCACATGCAGACTGGCTAAGCGACTCAACGGGTTGCTGTCTCCTTACGTACCTTATGCTTTCAGCCTGAAGTCTCCCAAGGAATTTGTCGACTTACTGTGAGGAGCACGGGCCACGGGGATAAGAGCCTCGTTGGATGTAGAGTCACTATTTACCACTGTAACTGTGCATGAAACAATCGGTATGATAACAGACAGAATGTATCGTGACCCGACTTGCACTCCCCTTGACATGCCAGAAAACATTCTGAGGAAACTATTCCAAGCCTGCACTAAAGTGGCCCCCTTCTTGAACCCAGATGGGCATATGTATAAGCAAGTAGATGGGGTCGCCATGGGGTCTCCCCTAGGTGTCCTGTTTGCGAACTTCTACATGGGCACCATCGAGCAGAGGGTCTTAGTTGACATGGACTTGAGACCTGCCATATACTGCAAGAAGACCTGCCATATACTGCAAGAAGACCTGCCATATACTGCAAGAAGACCTGCCATATACTGCAAGACGACATTTTTAAGCAGGTACCTGATGCCAGATGTCTGCAGCAGCTGAAGGAGACATTTGAGAGGAATTCTGTGTTGAGTTTCACTTACGAGATAGAGAATAATGGGAAGCTGCCCTTTCTGGATGGACCAGTCACGGAAAGGAGCGGAGGCTTCAACACTGCAGTCTACACTAAGAAAACAAACATAGGAATATGCCTCAATGCCAATAGTGACTGCCCAGACAGATACAAGAGGAGTGTTGTCAACGCTTAGGTCGACCGTGCTCTCAGTCACAGCTCAGGATGGAAAGAATTCGATGAAGAACTCTATAGGGTGAGGCAGGTCCTAGTAAAAAACGGCTTCTCTTACGGTTTCGTTAAATTCATCATTAAAAGAAAGATGATACGCTATGCAACCTCTGACGAGTCAACCAACACCACACTTGCACCCCTTATTAGACTGTTTTACAGGAACTTCTTTTCGACGGCTCATAAAACGGAGGAAAGAGTCTTGAAAGATATTGTTGATAGGAACGTCATCCCTACAGACAAAATTCGGAAAATACAATTTATAATTTATTATAAAACCAAAAAAACGGTCAATCTACTCATGAAAAAGTCCACAGACACCATGCAGAACGCTTTGAAGGAAACCAACGTCGGCAATGCCTTTAAATGCTCACTTGGAGAATGTAAGCCAAAAGAGAACTCCGTTTATATAGGCAAGACAACAACGTCTCTTTCCAGGCGACTAACAATGCATAAACAACAGGGCTCCATCAAGGAACATATAATCTCTTCTCACAACCAGACCATCACCAGAGAAATCTTAACATACAACACATAAATCATCGATAGGTACAGCGACAGCCGGTGGCTCGACATCAGCGAGGCACTGCACATCAAAAAGTCAACAGCCAATTAATGCACAACTATATTCCACCCACTTCCAGGCACCGTATGGGTCAATAGGCCCCTCTGCATTTACTTCCATTCTCGTGTACACACCTCACCCAATACCCATCTCACCCAAAACCAATAAAAAGCAAGTTATGTCAAATGTTGGGTACATGCTCACCATAGCCCGTGCTACATGGACACATCGTTCTGAATAGCTAAATCTGAAACAACAACAAACGTCAAATGTTTCATAAACAGTGTATCAAGTGTATCATAAGTGTAGTGTTAAGTGTAAAGAAGTCTTTGAGAATGTAAGAAGCCTTTGCGAAACGCTTCTAGGCGTCAGGCCATTAATAAAAAGGAATTTTGGAGAATTAATATTTCCATTACCACCGACAGTGAAGAAAAACATAAGAAATATTGAAAAAATTCGTGTTAAAATTATTAATCTTACTTTTTCGGTCATATTCAACAACATTTATATATGTGGTTGAATATGACCGAAAAAGAGTCTTGAAGTGGGTTCAAGATTCCGTACCAATATAGAAGCATCAAGAGAAAGTATAGTCCAATAGGCCCTTTGCAGTTACTTATATTCTTATGCTCTCATATATCCAATTAATACTCATTGCTCCGTGTTCTGTCTTGTGTTTCTCAAATGTTTGTTCACCTCATCCAAAATATCGAAAACTGTTGCACCATATCTCCTCACCCAAGTGCGAGTATATAAGACGGATAAGCTGTTTTTGTTAGCATAAGTAAAACTCAGTTTAGTGTTTTCAGGTTACAGTTGTGTGTGTAAGCTAAAGTCTTTGAAAATGTAATAAGTTATTACGAAACGCGTTCAAGCGTCGCGTTAGACTAGAAATAAAAATGAATTTTGAAGAATTGATTTTTCAATTACAATTGTCAGAAAAAAGAAACAAGAAATATTGAGAAAATTCGTGTTAGAATTATTAATCTTACTTTTTCGGTCATATGTAACAAAATATATATATATATATATATATATATATATATATATATATATATATATATATATATATATATATATATATATATATATATATATATATATATTAGTATATTTTGGTAGCAGTCTTTCCTGTAGACATATTTTATTAAATATGACCGAAAAAGTAAGATTAAGCAAGCCAACTGTGCCTCACGTGTGCCTCACGTGTGCCACTTTGGGGCACACGTGAGGAACACAAATGCGAACAAGCCTGAATGGTCCCCAGGAGTTTTCAGTTGCATATTGTCCTGGGGACCATTCAGGCTTGTTCGCATTTGTGTTCCTCACGTGTGCCCCAAAGAATGAGGTGATTTGGTAAAATGCTATGCCCAAGATTACTATCCGAGTGCCGGCGGTGGGGTGGTTCAAATAGCCTCGGCTATCACCTCATTTTGTCCGGTCGTGATGGTCAAGTGGATTAAGGCGTCTTGTACATACCAGTTGCGTTGCTTCTGGGAGTATGGGTTCGAGTCACTTCTGGGGTGTGAGTTTTCAGTTGCATATTGTCCTGGGGACCATTCAGGCTTGTTCGCATTTGTGTTCCTCACGTGTGCCCCAAAGAATGAGGTGATTTGGTAAAATGCTATGCCCAAGATTACTATCCGAGTGCCGGCGGTGGGGTGGTTCAAATAGCCTCGGCTATCACCTCATTTTGTCCGGTCGTGATGGTCAAGTGGATTAAGGCGTCTTGTACATACCAGTTGCGTTGCTTCTGGGAGTATGGGTTCGAGTCACTTCTGGGGTGTGAGTTTTCAGTTGCATATTGTCCTGGGGACCATTCAGGCTTGTTCGCATTTGTGTTCCTCACGTGTGCCCCAAAGAATGAGGTGATTTGGTAAAATGCTATGCCCAAGATTACTATCCGAGTGCCGGCGGTGGGGTGGTTCAAATAGCCTCGGCTATCACCTCATTTTGTCCGGTCGTGATGGTCAAGTGGATTAAGGCGTCTTGTACATACCAGTTGCGTTGCTTCTGGGAGTATGGGTTCGAGTCACTTCTGGGGTGTGAGTTTTCAGTTGCATATTGTCCTGGGGACCATTCAGGCTTGTTCGCATTTGTGTTCCTCACGTGTGCCCCAAAGAATGAGGTGATTTGGTAAAATGCTATGCCCAAGATTACTATCCGAGTGCCGGCGGTGGGGTGGTTCAAATAGCCTCGGCTATCACCTCATTTTGTCCGGTCGTGATGGTCAAGTGGATTAAGGCGTCTTGTACATACCAGTTGCGTTGCTTCTGGGAGTATGGGTTCGAGTCACTTCTGGGGTGTGAGTTTTCAGTTGCATATTGTCCTGGGGACCATTCAGGCTTGTTCGCATATATATATATATATATATATATATATATATATATATATATATATATATATATATATATATATATATATATATATATATATATTGGTGTATACTGGCAGCAGGTTTTCTTTCAAACATGTTTCATTGAATATGACCGCATATTCTGTATTTATTATTTTCTGGTTTAGGGCTTCTATCCCTCTAACTATTTTCTTAGCATCAGGGCTTATTTGAAATAGGAGTTCTCCAAAACTCATTTTCGTACTTTTAAGGTGAAGAAAAGAAGTGATTTACTATAGAGTGTATTACACTTATTTGTATAATTTGCACGACGTTTCGAACCTCCATGGTTCATTCTCAAGTGAACAGATCTTACAATACTAGTTGATTTTATACTCGCATTAGGTCAGGTGATAATATAATGAAGGTGAAAACATGGGGGGATACATAAGGGATAAACATAGGGCTGCAGAAGGCTTATTGGCCCATACGAGGCATCTCCTATCTAAACACAAAGATTAATCCAGTGTAATTGGCCTGTTATGTTGGACATTGTCTTCTGTGTTGGCATCGATATGTTCTTGTCTTGTCCTTACTCTCATGGTGGGTAGAGTAAATAGTTCCGTGATTTGGGTGTTCATGGTAGGTCGCTCTATTCTTATGTGAATTGCCTCAAGAATTTGTAATCTTCTTGAATCTTGGGTTTTGTCTATTATGCAAGTATTCTTGTTCAACATTTCTCTTGTTAGAGTAATGTCATGGGCTTGTCTCATGTGATTCCTAGGGGCACCAGATTGAAGATGGCATGTCAAACGCCTCGTCAGCTTGGTCGACGTCATACCTATGTACTTACATTGAAGGTTACATCCTTCGTGGGGGCAAGTGTACATGTATACAACGCTTGACTGCTGTAGAGGGTTCTCCGTCGGCTTCGGGCTGTTTTTGATAAGGAGTTCGGAAGTCTTCTTGTTTTTGTAGAATATTATCAGGTTTATGTTTTGGTTAGGAGTAGTGCTTTTTACTCCTTTACGGATTATTTCTTTCATTATTCTTTCCTCTTTTATATGTTCACTGTGCATGGTTGATTTGTAATATAATTTTATTGGGGGTGTTGTGGTTTCTGTTCTGGGTTCTGAATTATACCAACGGTCCAAGTGTCTTCTTATAGCAGCGTTTATTTCCGCGTTGCTATATCCGTTGTTCACCAATACCTGAGTTACTCTTTCAAACTCTCTACTCACGTTGCTCCATTCAGAGCAGTGGGTAAGCGCTCGACGAATATAAGCATTGAGAACACTGGCTTTGTATCTTTGGGGGCACTCACTTCTACCGTTCAGGCATAATCCTATGTTGGTGGGCTTGGTATATACGTTGGTGCTTAAAGAGGTTCCTGTTTTTGTTATTAGTACATCCAAGAATGGCAGACTGTTATTTTCACTATTTTCATGTGTAAATCGGAGTACTGACTCTCTCTCTAGGTGTCTTTTTAGGTCAATTAGTTCATCTGAGTCTTTTACTATTACGAATATGTCATCTACATAACGGCAGTATACAGTTGGTTTTTGTCTGCTACTGAAGACCCTATCTTCGATGGTTCCCATATAAAAATTAGCAAATAAAACTCCTAAGGGGGAGCCCATTGCTACTCCGTCTATTTGTAAATACATGTCTCCTTGTGGACTGATGAAAGGGGCTTCCTTTGTACATGCTTCGAGAAGACTTTTCAAGTGTGGCTCAGGTATGTCTAATTTGGGGGTGCTCTCGTCTCTGTATACTCTGTCCAGTATCATTCCTATGGTTGTGTCGACTGGGACGTTGGTAAAAAGGGATTCAACGTCCAGGGAAGCGATGATTCCATCGGGCTGGGTAGATTTGATCAATTCTAGGAAATCTGCTGATGATTGTAGACTAAACTTACTTGGAGTGTATGGAGTTAGGAGTTCATTGAGTTTCTTTGCCAGGTGATAAGTTGGGGTTGGTATTTGGCTGATTATAGGGCGTAGTGGGTTACCTGGTTTATGCGTCTTAACATTGCCGTAGGCATATCCTAAGCCATAGTCGCCTTGAAGTTTATTGAAATGCACACTACCTTTCTTTGCGTTGATTGCTGTAATTGTTTTGTTTACTTTCCGCTTAAGGTCTTCTACGGGGTTCCTCGTGATTCGTTGAAATTTGGAGTCGTCACTTAGGATGTCGCTAATTTTGTTCATGTATTCATGGGTAGGAATCAATACATATGCTGCTGTTTTGTCGGCTTTTCTTATTGTTACGTCTTTCAGATTTTTTAGTTGTTTCGCTGCTTCTTTGAGTCGTGGGGTTAAGATTGTAGATGAATATGTTCCTCGTTTTTTCCCTGCTTCTGCAAGTAGTTCAGCTTGAAGTGTGTCAGTGGTGATGACTTTTTTGTTGTCTTCTAGCTTATGGATATCGTCCAGAAGCATTTCGATTTCCAGGCGTTTTTGATGCATCTTTGGTTTAGATAAGAATTGACAATTTAGACCAAGATTTAAGAGGTCTCGTTGGTCCTGGGTAAGATCATAAGAAGTCAGGTTAAAGTAGCCATCTTTAGGACGAGGGATTTTTAGCTGTCCACCGTTTAGGGATGTTAACTTACGGAGTGTCTTTGTTTCTACAAGAGTTTTATGTTGTTGTTTCAGGTTAAATAGTTCACTGTTGATGGTTTGCTTGAGTTGGATAGGGATGTCGTACTGGGTCCATTTGAACAAAATTAGCGACATCCTAAGTGACGACTCCAAATTTCAACGAATCACGAGGAACCCCGTAGAAGACCTTAAGCGGAAAGTAAACAAAACAATTACAGCAATCAACGCAAAGAAAGGTAGTGTGCATTTCAATAAACTTCAAGGCGACTATGGCTTAGGATATGCCTACGGCAATGTTAAGACGCATAAACCAGGTAACCCACTACGCCCTATAATCAGCCAAATACCAACCCCAACTTATCACCTGGCAAAGAAACTCAATGAACTCCTAACTCCATACACTCCAAGTAAGTTTAGTCTACAATCATCAGCAGATTTCCTAGAATTGATCAAATCTACCCAGCCCGATGGAATCATCGCTTCCCTGGACGTTGAATCCCTTTTTACCAACGTCCCAGTCGACACAACCATAGGAATGATACTGGACAGAGTATACAGAGACGAGAGCACCCCCAAATTAGACATACCTGAGCCACACTTGAAAAGTCTTCTCGAAGCATGTACAAAGGAAGCCCCTTTCATCAGTCCACAAGGAGACATGTATTTACAAATAGACGGAGTAGCAATGGGCTCCCCCTTAGGAGTTTTATTTGCTAATTTTTATATGGGAACCATCGAAGATAGGGTCTTCAGTAGCAGACAAAAACCAACTGTATACTGCCGTTATGTAGATGACATATTCGTAATAGTAAAAGACTCAGATGAACTAATTGACCTAAAAAGACACCTAGAGAGAGAGTCAGTACTCCGATTTACACATGAAAATAGTGAAAATAACAGTCTGCCATTCTTGGATGTACTAATAACAAAAACAGGAACCTCTTTAAGCACCAACGTATATACCAAGCCCACCAACATAGGATTATGCCTGAACGGTAGAAGTGAGTGCCCCCAAAGATACAAAGCCAGTGTTCTCAATGCTTATATTCGTCGAGCGCTTACCCACTGCTCTGAATGGAGCAACGTGAGTAGAGAGTTTGAAAGAGTAACTCAGGTATTGGTGAACAACGGATATAGCAACGCGGAAATAAACGCTGCTATAAGAAGACACTTGGACCGTTGGTATAATTCAGAACCCAGAACAGAAACCACAACACCCCCAATAAAATTATATTACAAATCAACCATGCACAGTGAACATATAAAAGAGGAAAGAATAATGAAAGAAATAATCCGTAAAGGAGTAAAAAGCACTACTCCTAACCAAAACATAAACCTGATAATATTCTACAAAAACAAGAAGACTTCCGAACTCCTTATCAAAAACAGCCCGAAGCCGACGGAGAACCCTCTACAGCAGTCAAGCGTTGTATACATGTACACTTGCCCCCACGAAGGATGTAACCTTCAATGTAAGTACATAGGTATGACGTCGACCAAGCTGACGAGGCGTTTGACATGCCATCTTCAATCTGGTGCCCCTAGGAATCACATGAGACAAGCCCATGACATTACTCTAACAAGAGAAATGTTGAACAAGAATACTTGCATAATAGACAAAACCCAAGATTCAAGAAGATTACAAATTCTTGAGGCAATTCACATAAGAATAGAGCGACCTACCATGAACACCCAAATCACGGAACTATTTACTCTACCCACCATGAGAGTAAGGACAAGACAAGAACATATCGATGCCAACACAGAAGACAATGTCCAACATAACAGGCCAATTACACTGGATTAATCTTTGTGTTTAGATAGGAGATGCCTCGTATGGGCCAATAAGCCTTCTGCAGCCCTATGTTTATCCCTTATGTATCCCCCCATGTTTTCACCTTCATTATATTATCACCTGACCTAATGCGAGTATAAAATCAACTAGTATTGTAAGATCTGTTCACTTGAGAATGAACCATGGAGGTTCGAAACGTCGTGCAAATTATACAAATAAGTGTAATACACTCTATAGTAAATCACTTCTTTTCTTCACCTTAAAAGTACGAAAATGAGTTTTGGAGAACTCCTATTTCAAATAAGCCCTGATGCTAAGAAAATAGTTAGAGGGATAGAAGCCCTAAACCAGAAAATAATAAATACAGAATATGCGGTCATATTCAATGAAACATGTTTGAAAGAAAACCTGCTGCCAGTATACACCAATATAAACCCACATGACCCAGCAGTCCGCAATACAGAGTTTACCTATAGGTATAGGCAAGAGCTCATTCGGCATCAACTAAACAAGAAGAAGGAAGCCCTCCAAACCTTTATAGAGCAGGCGGAGCATCTGTTAATCAAATGGACCCAGTACGACATCCCTATCCAACTCAAGCAAACCATCAACAGTGAACTATTTAACCTGAAACAACAACATAAAACTCTTGTAGAAACAAAGACACTCCGTAAGTTAACATCCCTAAACGGTGGACAGCTAAAAATCCCTCGTCCTAAAGATGGCTACTTTAACCTGACTTCTTATGATCTTACCCAGGACCAACGAGACCTCTTAAATCTTGGTCTAAATTGCCAATTCTTATCTAAACCAAAGATGCATCAAAAACGCCTGGAAATCGAAATGCTTCTGGACGATATCCATAAGCTAGAAGACAACAAAAAAGTCATCACCACTGACACACTTCAAGCTGAACTACTTGCAGAAGCAGGGAAAAAACGAGGAACATATTCATCTACAATCTTAACCCCACGACTCAAAGAAGCAGCGAAACAACTAAAAAATCTGAAAGACGTAACAATAAGAAAAGCCGACAAAACAGCAGCATATGTATTGATTCCTACCCATGAATACATGAACAAAATTAGCGACATCCTAAGTGACGACTCCAAATTTCAACGAATCACGAGGAACCCCGTAGAAGACCTTAAGCGGAAAGTAAACAAAACAATTACAGCAATCAACGCAAAGAAAGGTAGTGTGCATTTCAATAAACTTCAAGGCGACTATGGCTTAGGATATGCCTACGGCAATGTTAAGACGCATAAACCAGGTAACCCACTACGCCCTATAATCAGCCAAATACCAACCCCAACTTATCACCTGGCAAAGAAACTCAATGAACTCCTAACTCCATACACTCCAAGTAAGTTTAGTCTACAATCATCAGCAGATTTCCTAGAATTGATCAAATCTACCCAGCCCGATGGAATCATCGCTTCCCTGGACGTTGAATCCCTTTTTACCAACGTCCCAGTCGACACAACCATAGGAATGATACTGGACAGAGTATACAGAGACGAGAGCACCCCCAAATTAGACATACCTGAGCCACACTTGAAAAGTCTTCTCGAAGCATGTACAAAGGAAGCCCCTTTCATCAGTCCACAAGGAGACATGTATTTACAAATAGACGGAGTAGCAATGGGCTCCCCCTTAGGAGTTTTATTTGCTAATTTTTATATGGGAACCATCGAAGATAGGGTCTTCAGTAGCAGACAAAAACCAACTGTATACTGCCGTTATGTAGATGACATATTCGTAATAGTAAAAGACTCAGATGAACTAATTGACCTAAAAAGACACCTAGAGAGAGAGTCAGTACTCCGATTTACACATGAAAATAGTGAAAATAACAGTCTGCCATTCTTGGATGTACTAATAACAAAAACAGGAACCTCTTTAAGCACCAACGTATATACCAAGCCCACCAACATAGGATTATGCCTGAACGGTAGAAGTGAGTGCCCCCAAAGATACAAAGCCAGTGTTCTCAATGCTTATATTCGTCGAGCGCTTACCCACTGCTCTGAATGGAGCAACGTGAGTAGAGAGTTTGAAAGAGTAACTCAGGTATTGGTGAACAACGGATATAGCAACGCGGAAATAAACGCTGCTATAAGAAGACACTTGGACCGTTGGTATAATTCAGAACCCAGAACAGAAACCACAACACCCCCAATAAAATTATATTACAAATCAACCATGCACAGTGAACATATAAAAGAGGAAAGAATAATGAAAGAAATAATCCGTAAAGGAGTAAAAAGCACTACTCCTAACCAAAACATAAACCTGATAATATTCTACAAAAACAAGAAGACTTCCGAACTCCTTATCAAAAACAGCCCGAAGCCGACGGAGAACCCTCTACAGCAGTCAAGCGTTGTATACATGTACACTTGCCCCCACGAAGGATGTAACCTTCAATGTAAGTACATAGGTATGACGTCGACCAAGCTGACGAGGCGTTTGACATGCCATCTTCAATCTGGTGCCCCTAGGAATCACATGAGACAAGCCCATGACATTACTCTAACAAGAGAAATGTTGAACAAGAATACTTGCATAATAGACAAAACCCAAGATTCAAGAAGATTACAAATTCTTGAGGCAATTCACATAAGAATAGAGCGACCTACCATGAACACCCAAATCACGGAACTATTTACTCTACCCACCATGAGAGTAAGGACAAGACAAGAACATATCGATGCCAACACAGAAGACAATGTCCAACATAACAGGCCAATTACACTGGATTAATCTTTGTGTTTAGATAGGAGATGCCTCGTATGGGCCAATAAGCCTTCTGCAGCCCTATGTTTATCCCTTATGTATCCCCCCATGTTTTCACCTTCATTATATTATCACCTGACCTAATGCGAGTATAAAATCAACTAGTATTGTAAGATCTGTTCACTTGAGAATGAACCATGGAGGTTCGAAACGTCGTGCAAATTATACAAATAAGTGTAATACACTCTATAGTAAATCACTTCTTTTCTTCACCTTAAAAGTACGAAAATGAGTTTTGGAGAACTCCTATTTCAAATAAGCCCTGATGCTAAGAAAATAGTTAGAGGGATAGAAGCCCTAAACCAGAAAATAATAAATACAGAATATGCGGTCATATTCAATGAAACATATATATATATATATATATATATATATATATATATATATATATATATATATATATATATATATATATATATATATATATATATATAAATATATATATATATGCAGAAAATCCACAGAGAAATATGAAATGAGGTGAACGTTTCGGCTTGTACTTGTTTCGGCTTATACCTGTTTTTGGTTAATTCTTTCCCTAGGGATGGGTTGGTCAGGTGTCGGCCTATATATCCTCCCCCTTCTCCCTCTCCTTAGTCAGTCTGGTATTGACAAAGGCTTTAACAAGCCGAAACGTTCACCTCATTTCATATTTCTCTGTGGATTTTCCGCATAAAATGATCAGTGTTTTGTGATCGTCAATTGCATATATATATATATATATATATATATATATATATATATATATATATATATATATATATATATATATATATATATATATATATATATATATATATATATATATATATATATATATATATATTATTAAATATGACCGAAAAAGTAAGATTAATAATTCTAACACGAATTTTCTCAATCTTTCGTACATTTCTTTTCACTGTTGGAGGTAAATCAAAAATCAATTCTCCAATATTCATTTTTATTTCTAGTCTTACGCATCTCCGTTTTTATATCTACATTTGAGAGAGGTGGATGGGGTGAGGTGGCATTAAAAGGGTATTGATTTCATCAACACAAGACAGAACAAGAGGTGGTATTAATAGGGTATTAATTTCATCAACACAAGACAGAACACGAAACAATGGGTATTGAATAGAAGTGATTGTAGAAAGCCTACTGGTCCATATTTCTTGATGCTTCTATATTGGAGCGGAGTCTTGAGGTGGGTAGAATATAGTTGTGCATTAATTGGCTGTTGATTGCTGGTGTTGACTTCTTGATGTGTAGTGCCTCGCAAACGTCAAGCCGCCTGCTATCGCTGTATCTATCGATGATTTCTGTGTTGTTTACTAGAATTTCTCTGGCGATGGTTTGGTTGTGGGAAGAGATTATATGTTCCTTAATGGAGCCCTGTTGCTTATGCATCGTTAAACGCCTAGAAAGAGATGTTGTTGTCTTGCCTATATACTGGGTTTTTTGGAGCTTACAGTCGCCAAGAGGGCATTTGAAGGCATAGACGACGTTAGTCTCTTTTAAAGCGTTCTGTTTTGTGTCTGGAGAGTTTCTCATGAGTAGGCTGGCCGTTTTTCTGGTTTTATAGTAAATTGTCAGTTGTATCTTCTGATTTTTGTTTGTAGGGATAACGTTTCTATTAACAATATCTTTCAGGACCCTTTCCTCCGTTTTATGAGCTGTGGAAAAGAAGTTCCTGTAAAATAGTCTAATAGGGGGCATAGGTATTGTGTTAGTTGTCTCTTCAGAGGTTGCATGGCGTTTCACTTTCCTTCTTATGATGTCTTCCACGAAACCATTGGAGAAGCCGTTGTTGACTAGGACCTGCCTTACCCTACAGAGTTCTTCGTCGACTTGCTTCCATTCTGAGCTGTGGCTGAGAGCACGGTCGACATATGCGTTAACAACACTCCTCTTGTACCTGTCTGGGCAGTCGCTGTTGGCATTTAGGCACATTCCTATGTTCGTTTCCTTAGTGTAGACTGCAGTGTGGAAACCTCCGCTCTTTTCCATGACTGTTACATCTAGAAAGGGCAGCTTCCCATCCTTTTCCATCTCGTAAGTGAAACGCAGCACGGAACTCTGCTCAAATGCCTCCTTCAGCTCCTGCAGATGTCTGACATCAGGTACCTGTGTAAAAATGTCGTCAACATACCTGCAGTATATGGCCGGTTTCAAGTTCATGTCGACTAAGACTTTTTGTTCGATGGTACCCATGTAGAAATTTGTAAACAGGACACCTAGGGGAGAACCCATGGCGACCCCATCTACTTGCTTATACATGTGCCCATCCGGGCTCAAGAAGGGTGCCTCTTTAGTACAAGCTTGGAGTAGTTTCCTCAGAATATTTTCTGGTATGTCAAGAGGAGTACAGGCTGGATCACGATACACTCTGTCGGCTATCATCCTGATTGTCTCGTCCACAGGTACGTTGGTAAACAGCGATTCTACGTCCAACGAGGCTCTTATCCCTGTGGCCCGTGTGCCCCGCAGTAAGTCAACAAATTCCTTTGGAGACTTCAGGCTGAAGGCGCAAGGAACATAAGGAGTCAGCAGGCCGTTGAGTCGCTTCGCCAGTCTGTACGTGGGTGTGGGTATCTGGCTAATGATTGGCCGAAGTGGGTTTCCAGGCTTGTGTGTCTTGACATTTCCATACGCATATCCAGGTTTATATTCCCCAATGATCTTTGGCAGGTGGAGTCCGGATTTCTTGGCGTTCACAGTTTCGATCAGTTTGTTGACCTTTGCTTTTAATTCGGCTGTAGTGTCCTTCGTTACCCTTTGGAACTTGGTTTGGTCAGAGAGTATGATGTTCATTTTCGCCAGAAATTAGTCTTTTTTAAGAATGACATATATTGGCGACTTGTCACCTCTCCTGACAACTATCTCCTTGTTCTCACGAAGGCTTTTAGCTGCCGCTTTGAGCTCGGGGGACAGTATGGTGCTTCTGTAATTGCCTCGATTCTTTCCTCGAGGGGTCGAGTAGATGAGGTCGCCATGGGTTCTCCCCTAGGTGTCCTGTTTGCAAACTTCTACATGGGTACAATCGAGCAAAAAGTCTTAGTCGACATGAACTTGAAACCGGCCATATACTGCTGGTATGTTGACGACATTTTTACACAGGTACCTGATGTCAGACATCTGCAGGAGCTGAAGTAGGCATTTGAGCAGAGTTCCGTGCTGCGTTTCACTTACGAGATGGAAAAGGATGGGAAGCTGCCCTTTCTAGATGTAACAGTCATGGAAAAGAGTGAAGGTTTCCACACTGCAGTCTACACTAAGGGAACGAACATAGGAATGTGCCTAAATGCCAACAGCGACTGCCCAGACAGGTACAAGAGGAGTGTTGTTAACGCATATGTCGACCGTGCTCTCAGCCACAGCTCAGAACGGAAGCAAGTCGACGAAGAACTCTGTAGGGTAAGGCAGGTCCTAGTCAACAACGGCTTCTCCAATGGTTTCGTGGAAGACATCATAAGAAGGAAAGTGAAACGCTATGCAACCTCTGAAGAGACAACTAACACAATACCTATACCCCCTATTAGACTATTTTACAGGAACTTCTTTTCCACAGCTCATAAAACGGAGGAAAGGGTCCTGAAAGATATTGTTAATAGAAACGTTATCCCTACAGACAAAAATCAGAAGATACAACTGACAATTTACTATAAAACCAGAAAAACGGCCAGCCTACTCATGAGAAACTCTCCAGACACAAAACAGAACGCTTTAAAAGAGACTAACGTCGTCTATGCCTTCAAATGCCCTCTTGGGGACTGTAAGCTCCAAAAAACCCAGTATATAGGCAAGACAACAACATCTCTTTCTAGGCGTTTAACGATGCATAAGCAACAGGGCTCCATTAAGGAACATATAATCTCTTCCCACAACCAAACCATCGCCAGAGAAATTCTAGTAAACAACACAGAAATCATCGATAGATACAGCGATAGCAGGTAGCTTGACTTATGCAAGGCACTACACATCAAGAAGTCAACACCAGCAATCAACAGCCAATTAATGCACAACTATATTCTACCCACCTCAAGACTCCGCTCCAATATAGAAGCATCAAGAAGTATGGACCAATAGGCTTTCTACAATCACTTCTATTCAATACCCATTGTTTCGTGTTCTGTCTTGTGTTGATGAAATTAATACCCTATTAATGCCACCTCACCCCATCCACCTCTCTCAAATGTAGATATAAAAATGGAGATGCGTAAGACTAGAAATAAAAATGAATTTTGGAAAATTGATTTTTGATTTACCTCCAACAGTGAAAAGAAATGTACGAAAGATTGAGAAAATTCGTGTTAGAATTATTAATCTTACTTTTTCGGTCATATTTAATAATATATGTCTACAGGAAAGACTGCTACCAAAATATACTAATATATATATATATGCGAACAAGCCTGAATGGTCCCCAGGACAATATGCAACTGAAAACTCACACCCCAGAAGTGACTCGAACCCATACTCCCAGATGCCACGCAACTGGTATGTACAAGACGCCTTAATCCACTTGACCATCACGACCGGACAAAATGAGGTGATAGCCGAGGCTATTTGAACCACCCCACCGCCGGCACTCGGATAGTAATCTTGGGCATAGCATTTTACCAAATCACCTCATTCTTTGGGGCACACGTGAGGAACACAAATGCGAACAAGCCTGAATGGTCCCCAGGACAATATGCAACTGAAAACTCACACCCCAGAAGTGACTCGAACCCATACTCCCAGATGCCACGCAACTGGTATGTACAAGACGCCTTAATCCACTTGACCATCACGACCGGACAAAATGAGGTGATAGCCGAGGCTATTTGAACCACCCCACCGCCGGCACTCGGATAGTAATCTTGGGCATAGCATTTTACCAAATCACCTCATTCTTTGGGGCACACGTGAGGAACACAAATGCGAACAAGCCTGAATGGTCCCCAGGACAATATGCAACTGAAAACTCACACCCCAGAAGTGACTCGAACCCATACTCCCAGATGCCACGCAACTGGTATGTACAAGACGCCTTAATCCACTTGACCATCACGACCGGACAAAATGAGGTGATAGCCGAGGCTATTTGAACCACTCCACCGCCGGCACTCGGATAGTAATCTTGGGCATAGCATTTTACCAAATCACCTCATTCTTTGGGGCACACGTGAGGAACACAAATGCGAACAAGCCTGAATGGTCCCCAGGACAATATGCAACTGAAAACTCACACCCCAGAAGTGACTCGAACCCATACTCCCAGATGCCACGCAACTGGTATGTACAAGACGCCTTAATCCACTTGACCATCACGACCGGACAAAATGAGGTGATAGCCGAGGCTATTTGAACCACCCCCCCGCCGGCACTCGGATAGTAATCTTGGGCATAGCATTTTACCAAATCACCTCATTCTTTGGGGCACACGTGAGGAACACAAATGCGAACAAGCCTGAATGGTCCCCAGGACAATATGCAACTGAAAACTCACACCCCAGAAGTGACTCGAACCCATACTCCCAGATGCCACGCAACTGGTATGTACAAGACGCCTTAATCCACTTGACCATCACGACCGGACAAAATGAGGTGATAGCCGAGGCTATTTGAACCACCCCACCGCCGGCACTCGGATAGTAATCTTGGGCATAGCATTTTACCAAATCACCTCATTCTTTGGGGCACACGTGAGGAACACAAATGCGAACAAGCCTGAATGGTCCCCAGGACAATATGCAACTGAAAACTCACACCCCAGAAGTGACTCGAACCCATACTCCCAGATGCCACGCAACTGGTATGTACAAGACGCCTTAATCCACTTGACCATCACGACCGGACAAAATGAGGTGATAGCCGAGGCTATTTGAACCACCCCACCGCCGGCACTCGGATAGTAATCTTGGGCATAGCATTTTACCAAATCACCTCATTCTTTGGGGCACACGTGAGGAACACAAATGCGAACAAGCCTGAATGGTCCCCAGGACAATATGCAACTGAAAACTCACACCCCAGAAGTGACTCGAACCCATACTCCCAGATGCCACGCAACTGGTATGTACAAGACGCCTTAATCCACTTGACCATCACGACCGGACAAAATGAGGTGATAGCCGAGGCTATTTGAACCACCCCACCGCCGGCACTCAGATAGTAATCTTGGGCATAGCATTTTACCAAATCACCTCATTCTTTGGGGCACACGTGAGGAACACAAATGCGAACAAGCCTGAATGGTCCCCAGGACAATATGCAACTGAAAACTCACACCCCAGAAGTGACTCGAATGACTTGAGTGCCAGACATCGCAGGGAGAAGCCGCGCTCCGTTTGAGCTCCCGTCAGAAGGGAACCCCTAGTGATATATCTCGAAGAGAAGAGAAGTGTGCGGACGTACCAGCTGTGGAATCGAGCTGGGAACGTTGTGGTCTCAAGTCCTGGTCGACGAGCAGATATTAAATCGCCCAGAAGCATTATTGTGGGCTGTGTGGAGCGCCCTGACCAGACGCCGTCAGAGGGAAAGCGCCCTCGACCAATTAATCTGTGGTAAGCACGATAAACGCCAGTTCATAGTGATTGCTTATATTTGGTCGTGTGCCCAGCGACAGTAGCGATGTTTATTTATAAGTTAGACATGTTTTAATAAGGCAGAAAGCCTGAAATAAGAGAGTGGAGAGGGAGGAACACGGAGCGACGTCCGCCCCCTCTGAGCGCTGGCGGACGACTGAGGGAGCCTGGCTCCGGATGGAGGAAGACCCTCCCAGCGAGTGAGGACCGCCGCCAGGCGAGGTGGAGTATGGACCCGCCCAAGACGGGGGAGTCCACTCTCACTGTATGTAGAGGACAGATAGAGGTTTGAGGCAAGCATATTGTGTGGTTATTTTTGTTTATGTGTTAAAGGGGAACATTTTATTGGAGTGTCGATGGGTTGCAGGTTTGTTCTTTGGGGAAGAAGTTGCTGAGAACTTCGAAGCCAGCAGATGATGTAGCTGATGAGACTCCAAGGTAGTGGAGCAGAGGACCTCGAGCTGTGAGGAGAAGCAGCAGTGAAGAGGAGTGTCACGTGCTTCTGTAGAGGTGGTGTAGCAGCCAAGAGAGCTGTGGAAGAACCTAACAGAAGGGTGAAGCACCGTAGTTGCACAAGGAAACTTCATGATAGCAGCATGGAGGAGCTGCAGAGGATCCTGGTAGTGAAGCCCGGCAGAACCTAAAGATATTAGGGTAGTGAACTTCCAGAGGTGGAAGGGGAAGTTCTGGTGGATTACTTGTAGGGAGTTGATAGTGTTTGGTTGTCAGTAGCGTGCAAGACGCAGTGAGAGGTGAGTGACTGTTGGCATTCTTATGCCAAGGAGTTTTTTATACTGAAGTTTAGAGTTGCAGTCGTAGGCTTGATTACCTACAGATGTATGTGCTCGAGGACTGACAGTGATCGATTAATCATTGTTGTGTATCAATGAACATTTATACTGATATATGTGATTGCATTCAAATGCTGATTTTCTATATATACATTATCTTGCTGATAGTGCAACAGTGTATGTAGGCTTGACCAACTTGAGGAGGTTAATAGTATCAGGTGGTGAACCAGGAGATAGGATACCACTGGATAAGCTGATAATAGAGTTCTGATGGTGTTGGAGTGCAACCTGATTGTGATATTATAGAGTATAGGATTCATTATTATTATATGTGTGTATGTATCGTGTGTGTGCTTTGTTCAGTAAATGTGTCACAATTTGCTGGTGTTTGCCCTTGTCCTAGTGAGGCTTCCCAGGAGGTAGTAACGAAGGAGAGAGAGAGAGAAAGAACCAAGAACCACTGCTCTGGACAGGGTAAAAGGTAATACTAATAAGTCAAAAGGGGATTGAGGAGATCATATCACCTAAGGAGAGAGTGGGGAGTCACAGCGGCTCGAGTGGGTGTGTGCACGTGACAACGAGGCTGAGTGTTGGAGCCGCATCCCCTAAACGTGTGACGTGGAGCCCCTCTCCAAGAGCCAGAAGCGCCTAGTGTGATCTCCTAGTGAAGTGTAAGCACTCTACCGAGTTGTGGGTTGGGTTGTCCGTAGAGAAGGATCAACGACGACAACACCAACCAACCCACGAGTCTATAATAATATATATATATATATATATATATATATATATATATATATATATATATATATATATATATATATATATATGTCGTACCTAGTAGCCAGAACGCACTTCTCAGCCTACTATGCAAGGCCCAATTTGCCTAATAAGCCAAGTTTTCATGAATTAATTGTTTTTCGACAACCTAACCTACCTAACCTAACCTAACTTTTTCGGCTACCTAACCTAACCTAACCTATAAAGATAGGATAGGTTAGGTTAGGTAGGGTTGGTTAGGTTCGGTCATATATCTACGTTAATTTTAACTCCAATAAAAAAAAATTTACCTCATACACAATGAAATGGGTAGCTTTATCATTTCGTAAGAAAAAAATAAGAGAAAATATATTAATTCAGGAAAACTTGGCTTATTAGGCAAATCGGGCCTTGCATAGTAGGCCGAGAAGTGCATTCTGGCTACTAGGTACGACATATATATATATATATATGGGTGGCGGTGAGCGACCTTTTCCTGAGGCACTGTTAAACAGAGTCGGGAGGAGGTGTTGTCACTTTTTGGTTCGGACAGAAATAATGAAAAGTTTATACAAACTTTGTGAAAAGTTTATAATGTGCTCGTAACCCGCACATTAAACAGGGCGAATCAAAAAAGGTCATCAACGACTAGATTATCAGAATTTTATCATCATATTTGACATTTTTTTGAGTGTATTATAAATTTCTAAAATGTACTATTTCTTTTTTACATTTATTTGATTTAGTTTTCTAATTATTGATATTAATTATAGAGATTTTGATTGCATTTAATATTACATTTAATTAGTTTAATTATTAACTACAATTATTTGTTTTTAAATCATTATGAATTGTCCCTACCAATACTTTATATGTGCATACGCATATGTATGTATACATACATAAATAGAATTGCCAAAAAAGGCAAGCAAAAAGACAAGCTTGAAAACTAGAAAGGAAACCCGGCCAATAATCAATCACCAGAGAAACAAAACAATCGATAGAAAAACCAGTTGAAGCTGTAATTAAGACCACTGCCAACTATAGTCATGAAACCAGCCCTAAGATCAATAATAAAAAGTCAAAGCTCACGCCACAGGGCCTCACCACGCCAGCTGAAATATACTTATAAACGACCACCTGATAGAACCAACTGTCACGACCTTCAACAATGTGCTCCTGGACCGTGGAGATCAGAAATGATGAAGGTCTTCAGGTGCAAACAGACCATCTTACAGACACATACCTACCATCTAAGAGACCAATCAGCTAAGCTCAATAACAACCCTGTCTACAGACCAGCCCTAACAAAGCCCAACGAGCGGGCAGTACAACATAATAACCAGTGAGAAAACAACAGATTCAACAAAAAGAACATCCAGCAAACAGAAACAAGAGACTCGGCAAACAAAGGAACCAACAGAGAGACACACCCACCCACTCCATCACAATCACAGAAACGGTGAACATTTTTTACTGTGAACTGCTGGATAAGTCGACATCACTACACAGGATCCAGGAGCGCTGCTCTGTACATACCGATATTTGCACAGAATGGCTCGTTTTAACTGTAAATTGGAACTCTCTGTTTGGAACGGATTTCTTTCCCCGGCACAGCAATATCCACGTGTGAAAGTGGAAATTGAAAGTCACATGTGAACATATGATATATTGAAAAATATAGAATTGAAAGATATTTGATTTTTCCATTTTAGAAATGTTATTTCTAACAGTAGTTTTAGATAATAGATGTTTGTCTATATTTATTTTTAATGAGTATAAATGCTTTTGAAGTAATACGTAATCTCACGTTCATCAATATTATAAAAAACTAATTACTTAGCAAATATATGCTAAACATATATACGAAGATGTTCAAGATTTGTAGAAATAAATTTGAATTAAAAAAGGATTAAGAAAAAATCTTTTTCAGAAAGGTAAAAAGGGCGGGGGGGGGGGAGGGGGGGGACCACAACAAGAAGTCACCAGGCTAGGCTCGTCCATGCGGCGGCCGACCCCAAGAAGGCATTCCTCATATTCTACCATATTGTGCATTTTACAACTATTTTCTTATCAATAAACTATCCAATACCATATAGTATCATCATATCATATCAATATCATATATATATATATATATATATATATATATATATATATATATATATATATATATATATATATATATATATATATATATATATGATATGATATAAGTAGCCAATATCTTATATTAGAATAATAAGACTTAACTTAAGGTAACTGTATAGGCGCTGTTGGAGATTTTTTTTTTTTTACTACATGGGAAAAGCATGAACAGAAGGCAATTCGAACAGGCGACATCTGCGAAGCAACGTTTGAGAAATGTTCGAACGTCATCAGCTGTAAGTGTAGCCCGTCCTCGACAACAAAGGCCAAATGCTCGTTATACAACCACCAAACCCCTTATTTATGAATGAAACACGGTTTACAGACAACACATTTCGACAGTTCAATCGATTCACACAACAGAAAAGACAACAGACAAGTTGACAGACAAGTCTGTCAGACATGACTGACAAGAAAACAACAACTTACAGTCAACTCAATCGACATGCAGGCGATGAGTCACAATAACGTGGCTGAAGTATTATTCAGCCACGTTATTGTGACTCATCGCCTGTATGAGGCTGAAGTATGTTGACCAATCCACACACTAGAAAATGAAGGGATGACGACGTTTCGGTCCATGCTAGACCATTCTCAAGTCGATTGTCACACTTGACTTGAGAATGGTCCAGGAAGGACCGAAACGTCGTCGTCCCTTCATTTTCTAGTTTGTGGATTGGTCAACAACTCAATCGACAGTTCAATTGAGTCAACCGTCGCGGAAGGGTCGCGCTCCACGATAATCGTCAATATCCTCGGGCCTATTAAGGCTATAGTGATAGATCACAGATCTAGGGTATCACAAAGTGAATAACCGCACATAAGAAAGACAAAATACAGTGCTATCACTAGAACTTTGCGTTAAACAGTGAACAATCACCAGCACAGACCATGTGGGAGGGCCACGAGGCTTTTGTTTACAGATTGGTACCAAGGGATGTTTGGACTATAGTGAACAATGGTACAGTAAATTAGTGAACTGTAACACAACAGACATAACGATACAGTGACTGACTCCAGAGCTTTGTGTTAGATAGAGAAGAACCACCATCATCAATCTACTGGAACTTAGTGAAGCACCACGTGGGGGCGACGGATCACCTCGTCATTCGAACATCTCTCTTTATCACCTAGTTGTGTTAGCGGGAGGCTCTGGCTGGTATGTAATCACCTCTTGGCAATTATTCTGGTGTACAGAGTGAGGTAAAATATTATCAAATTCTTGTCCACACACATACACACACACACACGCACGCACGCACCCACACACACACACACACACACACACACACACACACACACACACACACACACACACACACACACACACACACACACACACACACACACACACACACACACACACACACACAGTTGAGGTCAACACAGTGAGCCACACACAGTGAGCACACAGTGAGCCACAGTTGAGGTCAGACAGCCGCGGAGGTCAGAAGGGTCTGGGAAGCTCTTGCGTAGCTAGTGAATTGGGGGGAATAATCAGTGTATATGCGTATATGAGTGTATATGAGTGATTGAATAACTAGTAAGCTCACTCAAACCACAAGAAAGTGAAGAAAAACAGTACAAACACCACCACTGAAAATAATTGTCGAGTACATCGTGGTATTGTGAAATTGTGGAGCCGAAATTGTGGAGCCGGAGTGACCTCACCACTAGTGACCTCACCAGCTGTGACGCGGGACGCAGCGACCTCACATCTTGACCAGCCGCGTGGAGTACTTTCTCGCCTGTTTGTGCTGCAGATTGTGCAAGGTATTGAGGAGCGCCTTTTTGGCTAGATTGTTACTGCAATGA
The DNA here is from genome assembly GCF_040958095.1 of Procambarus clarkii. Classification (NCBI taxonomy): domain Eukaryota; kingdom Metazoa; phylum Arthropoda; class Malacostraca; order Decapoda; family Cambaridae; genus Procambarus; species Procambarus clarkii. The sequence goes on from NC_091157.1 coordinate 18,315,044, forward strand.
CTAGAAGGGGTTCAAGGTCAATCACCAGCAGGGATGAGGAGGAGGAGGACAGATTTATAGACAAATTAATAGGGAAATTTGTAGAGAGAAGGAGCGATTGGATGGAGGATCTAATTCAAGGGATTAAAAGTGAGTTATTTCAGCAAATACAGGATGCGGTAGAGAGGCAGAAACAAGAACTTATGCTCTATGTTCAGGAAGAGATTAGGAAGGGAAGAGAGGACTGGGAGAAGGAATGTGCTCGTATCACAAACGAATTAGGAAGGATTAACAGCATGGCTAAGGACAGAGGATTAGTGGGGGATGGGTTAGTGACTGCGGTTGGGATGGAGAATCCCCAGGGGACAGGCTACCAGCATGACAATGAATTACTGAGGAGACGGTCTATTATAATACATGGATTATTCGAATCTGGGGCACCAACAAGACAAGAGAGAATAGAAACGGAAAAATACGAATTGCACGAGATATTGAGATGTATTGGAGCAGGAATGGCAGAACATGGGGGAGAATGAATGGGGAGCCGGTCGGCCGAGCGGACAGCACGCTGGACTTGTGATCCTGTGGTCCTGGGTTTGATCCCAGGCGCCGGCGAGAAACAATGGGCAGAGTTTCTTTCATCCTATGCCCCTGTTACCTAGCAGTAAAATAGGTACCTGGGTGTTAGTCAGCTGTCACGGGCTGCTTCCTGGGGGTGGAGGCCTGGTCGAGGACCGGGCCGCGGGGACACTAAAAAAAAGCCCCGAAATCATCTCAAGATAACCTCAAGATAACACGAGGTGGATATCAGCCGCCGGGTTGGACCTTACAATTGTACCAAGAATAGACCTGTTCTGGTGCAATTCTCCAATGAGGAGGCTGTGGAGTACATAATGAGGAACAAGCATTTACTCAGAGGAAGTGAAACCCATTACAATGTGTTTATAGAGAGGTTTATGACGAAAGATGAGCAAATAGCCCACAAGAATAGATGGCAACAACGACACCGAACTAGCCTCTCAGGTAGTCTCACCTCCCAGGTCACCTCCCAGGTCGCATCCTCCCCAACTCAGCCCTCCTATACCTCCCCCCTGCCTCAGCCTCCCAAAACCCCCCTGTCCCTTCCACATTTGCACCTCCCCAACGATTCCCCTGCCCCTGCTACATCACACCTGTCAACGACCCCAGTGGGTCAAGCCATGCCCTCCCCAAACCCACCTTCCCATCCCCCCTCCCCAACTACCCCTTCCTACTCCCCTGCCCCTTCTACCCCATTGACTTCAATTCCATCTACTCCATCCCAGCTTCCACTGCACCCCCTCTTCCACTCACCCCCAAACCCCACCCAACCCTCACCCCTCCTATGCACCTCCAGCCCACATTTAACCCCCTCACCTTGTGACCCCCTAACACCTTCCCCCATCTCCCTCTTCCCCTCTTCTACCCCAAAACCCCCACCTACCCCCGATTCCCCCCTAACTAATACACCCTCTCTTCCACTCCCAGCACCCATGCTCCATTCTCATCTCAGCCCTCTGCCCTCAGTATCCCTCTCCCCCCCCAACCTCTCAACCTCTATCTGACTCTCAGTCTCACTCTATTTCTCAACCCCCCTATGCTATTCAGACCTTTAACTTTCAGACCCATTATGCCCTTCCTACCCCCCTAGATGCCCAGACCCCATTCGCCTACCAGGCACTCCCAGGCACCCCCCTAGCACCCCCCCACTCACCCCCACAGCCCCCACTTGCCCCCCAAACACACCCCAGTTCCCCCCAGACCCCTGGTGAAAGGGGGAACTCTGACACCCAAGTTTCCAAGAAGAGTCTCAAGGTTTGGTACACCAATGCTGATGGGGTAGCCAATAAAGCAGAAGAGATAAAAGAAAGAGTTAGTGAGGCAGACCCAGACATAGTGGCAATAGTTGGAAACTAAAATAAATGGCATGATCTCGGATGCAATCTTTCCAGAGGGGTACCAGGTGATAAGAAAAGAAAGGACACAGAGACAGGGAGGAGTGGCACTACTAATAAAGCGGAAATGGAAGTTTGATGAGCTGGAAAATCCGGGTACCAATGAAAGCACGAGCTTCATACATGGAACTCTGACAGTGGATGGGAAGAAGATTGTAATCTTGATACTCTACAATCCCCCACCAAACAGTAGAAGGCCCAGGCAGGAGTACGAGGACAGCAACAAGACATGTATAGATGAACTGCAGAGGGCAGCAACTTTAGCGTATAGAATGAGAGCGAAGCTGCTGGTCATGGGGGACAAAATCACGGAGAGATAGATTGGGAAACGAGGAATCCCCATGGCGGGGAGGAGACCTGGGGAGCGAACCTGGTAGACGTTATTGACAGGAATTTCCTAACACAGAATGTGAAAGAAGATACTAGTGAAAGAGGAGGGGATACGCCCAGCCTATTAGATCTCATTTTCACCCAGAATGTAGAAGACATCGAGCAGTTGGAACATGAAATACCACTAGGAGCTAGTGACCATTGTGTCCTAGTCTTTGACTACATGATGGAGCTTAAAATTGTGACCAAAGGACAAGAGGTCCGGGAAAGGAGACTTGATTACAGAAAAGGGGACTACAGAAGGATAAGGAACTACCTGGGAGAAGTGCAGTGGGAGGAAGAACTTAGAGGAAAAACAGTGCAAGGTATGATGAACCAAGTCATATTGAAATGCAAGGAGGCTGAAGAGAGAGTTATTCCAACAATAAAGGAAAAAAGCAGGAGGGAATATAATAACCCATGGTTTAAAAGACAGTGTCAGGAAGCAAAGGTGAGAAACAGGAGGGAGTGGAGGAAGTACAGAAGACAAAGGACAGAGGATAACAGGATTAGATGTAACAGAGCTAGGAATGATTACATTAACATAAGACGAGTGTCGGAAAGAAATTATGAGAATGATATTGCAGTCAAAGCGAAAAAGCAACCAAAATTACTACATAGCCATATAAGAAGGAAGATGTCGGTAAATGACCAAGTGACAAGACTGAGGAAAACAGAAGGGGCATATACAGAAAGCGACAAGGAAATCTGCGAGGTACTGAATGCAAAATTCCATGGAGTGTTCACAACCGAGCCTGAGCAGCTCCCATTGTTAGAAGAGATTACCCAAGATGAAAGACTATCAGATATAGAGGTGACAGCAGAGGATGTAATGAAACAGTTGACAACACTGGATGCAAATAAAGCTGTTGGACCAGACAAAGTATCACCGTGGATACTTAAAGAGGCAGCGCAGGCTCTCAGCGTGCCTCTGGCAATGATCTTTAATGAGTCACTTATGTCGGGAGAATTGCCCAGTTGCTGGAAGGAGGGAAATGTCGTACCGATTTTCAAAAAAGGTGATAGGGAGGAGGCACTTAACTACAGACCCGTATCACTGACAAGCATCCCCTGCAAAATACTTGAAAGAATAATTAGGCAAAGACTTGTTGAGCACCTGGAGAGCATTGGGTTTGTAAACAAGCACCAACATGGGTTCTGGACAGGGAAATCATGCCTAACAAACCTTTTAGAATTCTATGATAAAGTAACAAGGATAAGGCAGGACAGAGAAGGCTGGGCAGACTGCATATTTCTTGACTGCCAAAAGGCCTTTGGTACGGTACCGCACATGAGACTGCTATACAAACTTGAGAGGCAGGCAGGAGTAAGCGGAAAGGCCCTAGTATGGGTGAAGAACTACCTAACAGGAAGGAGCCAGAGGGTAATGGTAAGGGGCGAGAAGTCGGACTGGCGAACAGTAACAAGTGGAGTACCTCAAGGATCGGTGCTGGGACCAATCCTCTTTCTAATTTACGTAAATGATATGTTTACAGGAGTGGAATCATGCATGTCAATGTTTGCGGATGACGCAAAATTAATGAGAAGAGTTGTGACAAACGAGGATTGTAGGATCCTCCAAGAGGACTTAAACAGGCTGCAGAGATGGTCAGGGAAATGGCTACTGGAGTTTAACACCAGTAAATGTAAAGTTATGGAAATGGGATCAGGTGACAGGAGACCAAAGGGACAGTACACAATGAAGGGGAACAGCCTACCTGTAACGATTCGAGAAAGAGACCTGGGAGTGGATGTGACACCTAATCTAACTCCTGAGGCACATATAAATAGGATAACGACAGCAGCGTACTCTACACTGGCGAAAATTAGAACTTCATTCAGAAACCTAAATGAGGAGGCTTTTAGGGCGCTTTACACTGCCTAGGTGAGACCCGTCTTAGAGTATGCCGCGCCATCATGGAGCCCCCACCTGAAGAAACACATAAAGAAACTGGAGAAGGTTCAGAGGTTTGTGACGAGGCTTGTCCCAGAGTTACGAGGGATGGGATATGAAGAGCGGCTGAAGGAACTGAACCTTACGACACTAGAGAAATGAAGGGAGAGAGGAGATATGATAGGGACATATAAAATACTCAGGGGAATTAACAAAGTGGAAATAGATGAAATGTTCACACGTAATAATAACAGAACGAGGGGACATGGGTGGAAACTGGAAACTCAGATGAGTCACAGAGATGTTAGGAAGTTTTCTTTTAGCGTGAGAGTAGTGGAAAAATGGAATGCACTTGGGGAACAGGTTGTGGAAGCAAATACTATTCACACTTTTAAAACTAGGTATGATAGGGAAATGGGACAGGAGTCATTGCTGTAAACAACCGATAGCTGGAAAGGCGGGATCCAAGAGTCAATGCTCGATCCTGCAAGCACAAATAGGTGAGTACAAATAGGTGAGTACACACACACACACTCACACACACACACACACAAACACACATACACACACACACACACACACACAGGTTGGGCAGACTGCATATTTCTGGACTGCCAAAAAGCCTTTGATACAGTACCGCACATGAGACTGCTGTTCAAGCTCGAGAGGCAGGCAGGGGTGGGGGGAAAGGTCCTAGCATGGATAAGGAACTACCTAACAGGAAGGAGCCAAAGAGTTACGGTAAGGGGCGAGAAGTCGGACTGGCGAACAGTAACAAGTGGAGTACCACAAGGATGGGTGCTGGGACTAATTCTATTTCTTGTATATGTTAACGACATGTTTACAGGCGTAGAGTCCTACATGTCGATGTTTGCGGATGACGCAAAGTTGATGAGAAGAGTTGTGACAGATGAGGATTGCAGGATCCTCCAAGAGGACCTGAACAGGTTGCAGAGATGGTCAGAGAAATGGCTACTGGAATTCAACACGAGCAAATGTAAAGTTATGGAAATGGGACTAGGAGATAGGAGACCAAAGGGACAGTACACAATGAAGGGGAACAGCCTACCTGAACCGACGCGTGAAAGAGACCTGGGGGTGGACGTAACACCTAATCTATCTCCTGAGGCACATATAAATAGGATAACGACAGCAGCGTACTCTACACTGGCAAAAGTTAGAACATCATTCAGAAACCTAAGTAAGGAGGCATTTAGGGCGCTTTACACTGCCTACATAAGGCCAGTCTTAGAGTATGCCGCCTCATCATGGAGTCCCCATCTGAAGAAGCATATAATGAAAATGGAAAAGGTTCAGAGGTTTGCAACGAGACTCGTCCCAGAGCTACGAGGGATGGGGTATGAGGAGCGCCTGAGGGAACTGTGCCTTACGACTGTCGGAAAATCCGACACCATTTAATATATCATACAGACAGATAATAATAGCTGCTGTATTACCAACAAGTTACCCATAGAAAACGTAACTTGTAGTGGAATTACCGTCTATAGAAAACGGGATATCATCACCACATACTATTATATTCACCACCTATTATGGTGGGAATTATTCTTAAATACATTAGTCTTTGGACTTTACCATCATAAAACATCTCATATAAATTAACTTAATCATCATTATTAAAGTAGAGTAAATGTGACCCTTCTATCACTTTGTCATGTGGACAATGTAAGCCAGGCGTCAGGGTGAGGAAGGAGGGCAGCCATTGTTTATATGAGACCAGAGGCTCACACGGGAGCAAATTCGGCTCCTGTTAATTTTACTTGGACGTAGTGTTATGGAAACCAAAGGTGTACCATTTTCAACACGCTGTCAACAAATTCAAGCTAAGTGTTCTTTCCGAAACCCATGTATCTTCATTTATGGCCATTAATGTCATTATATAGGGTGACCTGGTTAGAGCACGTGGAAGCCTCAAACTAAAGGTAATTAAGCCAGGTCTTTAAGGTTCCATGTATAGTGTTTTCTTTGATATAGCTTGTCATATATAGAATCTGGCTTTACAGCTAGAGCCCTTTTGACAGGTCAAGACGAGGAAGCAAGATTTTGTGCACCAGTTACTGGGGGATGGAAGCTACCTCAAAGAGGATAATTTGGTGTCTACACCCTAGTTATACCTGGTGGACTAACCTGCTGTACTATAAGATAAGGAACCTTTTCAATGTATGTAGTTAATACTGTAGTTTGATTGGCTGCATATATATTAATTTAATAAACCCCCCTAATGTGTAGAGGATCGATTTGTGAGATTATGAGATTATTGCAGAAATACAGTCCACTTATCATTATACAAATTGCTATCGAAGTATATAAATTAACGTAAATATAAATTCATATAAATTAAATAAATATAAATCTCAAAGGTCGGTTCCCACAACGACACTAGAAAGAAGAAGGGAGAGGGGGGACATGATAGGAACGTATAAGATACTCAGAGGGATTGACAGAGTGGACATAGACGAAATGTTCACACGGAATAGTAACAGAATGAGGGGACATGGATGAAAGCTTGAAACTCAGATGAGTCACAGAGATGTTAGGAAGTTTTCTTTTAGCGTGAGAGTAGTGGGAAAATGGAATGCACTTCAGGAACAGGTTGTGGAAGCAAATACTATTCATAATTTTAAAACCAGGTATGATAGGGAAATGGGACAGGAGTCATTGCTGTAAACAACCGATGCTCGAAAGGCGGGATCCAAGAGTCAATGCTCGATCCTGCAGACACAACTAGGTGAGTACAACTAGGTGAGTACACATACACACACACACACACACACACACACACACACACACACACACACACACACACACACACACACACACACACACACACACACACACACACACAGCTATTACCAGTGGGGAAGTAAGGAAGTGTTTACTAGAGTTGGACGTGACGAAGGCTATAGGCCCAGATGGAATCTCCCCTTGGGTTCTAAAGGAAGGAGCAAGAGAACTGAGCCTACCACTCTCCATAGTGTATAACAAATCACTGGCAACAGGGGAACTGCCAGATATTTGGAAAGCAGCTAACGTAGTCCCGATATACAAGAAAGGGGATAGACAGGAGGCACTGAACTACAGGCCAGTGTCCCTAACCTGCATACCATGCAAGCTGATGGAGAAGATTGTGCGAAAAAAACTAGTGGAGCATCTGGAGCGAAGGAACTTTGTAACACAGCATCAACATGGGTTCAGGGATGGCAGGTCCTGCTTCACAGGGTTACTTGAATTCTACGACCAGGCAACAAAAATAAGGCAAGAAAGAGAAGGGTGGGCAGACTGCATATTTTTGGATTGTCAGAAAGCCTTTGATACAGTGCCACACAAGAGGCTAGTGCGAAAGTTGGAGATGCAGGCTGGAGTGAGAGGGAAGGTACTCCGGTGGATAGAGGAATACCTAAGCAACAGGAGACAACGAGTCTGTGTGAGGGGTGAGGTCTCAGATTGGCGAGACGTCACAAGTGGAGTCCCGCAGGGGTCAGTCCTTGGACCTATACTGTTTCTGGTATATGTAAATGATCTCCCAGAGGGTATAGATTCGTTCCTCTCAATGTTTGCCGACGATGCAAAAATTATGAGGAGGATTGAAACAGAGGATGATAGTAGGAGGCTACAAGATGACCTGGATAGACTGAGTGAATGGTCCAACAAATGGCTGTTGAAGTTCAACCCGAGTAAATGCAAAGTAATGAAACTAGGCAGTGGAAACAGGAGGCCAGGCACAGGATACAGAATAGGAGATGAAGTACTTAATGAAACAGACAGAGAGAAAGATCTAGGAGTTGATATCACACCAAACCTGTCTCCTGAAGCCCACATAAAGAGAATAACGTCTGCGGCATATGCGAGGCTGGCTAACATCAGAACGGCGTTCAGGAACCTGTGTAAGGAATCATTCAGAATCTTGTACACCACATATGTAAGACCAATCCTGGAGTATGCGGCCCCAGCATGGAGCCCGTACCTGGTCAAGCACAAGACGAAGCTGGAAAAAGTCCAAAGGTATGCTACTAGACTAGTCCCAGAACTAAGAGGCATGAGTTATGAGGAAAGGCTACGGGAAATGCACCTCACGACACTGGAAGACAGAAGAGTAAGGGGGGACATGATCACAACCTACAAAATCCTCAGGGGAATCGACCGGGTAAACAAGGATGAACTTTTCAACACTGGTGGGACGCGAACAAGGGGACACAGGTGGAAGCTGAGTACCCAAATGAGCCACAGAGACGTTAGAAAGAACTTTTCAGTGTCAGAGTAGTTAGCAAATGGAATGCATTAGGAAGTGATGTGGTGGAGGCTGACTCCATTCACAGTTTCAAATGTAGATATGATAGAGCCCAATAGGCTCAGGAATCTGTACACCAGTTGATTGACGGTTGAGAGGCGGGACCAAAGAGCCAGAGCTCAACCCCCGCAAGCACAATTAGGTGAGTACAATTAGGTGAGTACACACACACACACACACACACACACACACACAATGTGTGGTGTGTGTGTGTGTGTGTGAATGTGGTCCCAATATACAAAAAGGGCGACAGGCAAGAGGCACTGAACTACAGGCCAGTATCCTTGACTAGTATACCATGCAAGGTGATGGAGAAGATCGTGAGAAAAAACCTGGTAGCACATCTGGAGAGAAGGGACTTCGTGACAAATCGACAACATGGGTTCAGAGAGGGTAAATCTTGCCTGACGGGCTTAATAGAATTCTATGACCAGGTGACAGATTAAGCAAGAAAGAGAGGCCTGGGCGGACTGCATTTTCTTGGATTGTCGGAAAGCCTTTGACACAGTACCGCATAAGAGGCTGCTACATAAGCTGGAGAGACAGGCAGGTGTAGCTGGTAAGGTGCTCCAGTGGATAAGGGAGTACATAAGCAATAGGAAGCAGAGAGTTACGGTGAGGGGTGAGACCTCTCATTGGCGTGAAGTCACCAGTGGAGTCCCACAGGGCTCTGTATTCGGTCCTATCTTGTTTCTGATATATGTAAATGATCTCCCGGAGGGTATAGATTCATTTCTCTCAATGTTTGCGGACGATGCCAAAATTATGAGAAGGACTAAGACAGAAGAGGACTGTTTGAGGCTTCAAGAAGACCTAGACAAACTGAAGGAATGGTCGAACAAGTGTTTGTTAGAGTTCAACCCAACCAAATGTAATGTAATGAAGATAGGTGTAAGGAGCAGGAGGCCAAATACAAGGTATCATCTGGGAGAGGAAATCCTTCAGGAGTCAGACAAAGAATAAGACTTGGGAGTTGATATCACGCCAGACCTGTCTCCTGCAGCACATATCAAGAGGATAACATCAGCGGCATATGCCAGGCTGGCCAACATACGAACGGCATTCAGAAATTTGTGTAAAGAATCATTCAGAACTTTGTATACCACATATGTGAGGCCAATTCTGGAGTATGCAGCCCCAGCATGGTGTCCATATCTAGTCAAGGATAAAACTAAACTGGAAAAGGTTCAAAGATTTGCCACTAGACTAGTACCCGAGCTGAGAGGTATGAGCTACGAGGAGAGACTGCGGGAATTGAACCTCACTTCGCTGGAAGACAGAAGAGTTAGGGGGGACATGATCACTACATTCAAGATTCTCAAGGGAATTGATAGGGTAGATAAAGACAGGCTATTTAACACAAGGGTCACACGCACAAGGGGACACAGGTGGAAACTGAACGCCCAAATGAGCCACAGAGATATTAGAAAGAACTTTTTTAGTGTCAGAGTGGTTGACAAATGGAATGCATTAGGAAGTGATGTGGTGGAGGCTGACTCCATACATAGTTTCAAGTGTAGATATGATAGAGCCCAATAGGCTCAGGAATCTGTACACCTGTTGATTGACGGTTGAAAGGCGGGACCAAAGAGCCAGAGCTCAACCCCCGCAAACACAACTAGGTGATTACAACTAGGTGAACTAGGTGAGTACACACACACACACACACACACACACACACACACACACACACACACACACACACACACACACACACACACACACACACACACACACACACACATAATTGTTTGCTGACGACGCCAAAATTATGAGAGGGATTAAGACAGAGGTTGAATGCTTGAGGCTTCAAGAAGATCTGGACAAGCTGCAGGAATGGTCGAACAAATGGTTGTCAGAGTTTAACCCAAGCAAATGTAATGTAATGAAGATAGGGGGTAGGGAGCAGGAGGCCAGATACAACGTATCATCTGGGAAATGAAATTCTTCATGAGTCAGGGAGAGAAAAAGACTTGGGGGTTGACATCACGCCAGACCTGTCCCCTGCAGCTCATATCAAGAGGATAACATCAGCGGCATATGCCAGACTATCCAACATATGAACGGCATTCAGAAACTTGTGTAAGGAATCATTCAGAACTTTGTATACCACATATGTCAGGCCAATCCTGGAGTATGCAGCCCCAGCATGGAGACCATATCTAGTCAAGAAAGAGACCAAACTGGAAAGGGTTCAAAGGTTTGCCACCAGACTAGTACCCAAGCTGAGAGGTATGAGCTACGAGGAGAGGCTTCGGGAATTAAACCTCATTTCGCTGGAAGACAGAAGAGTTAGGAGGGGGGGGGACATGGTCACCACATTCAAGATTCTCAAGAGAATTGATAGGGTAGATATCTACAGGCTATTTACCACAAGGGACACACACACTAAGGGACATAGGTGGAAACTGAGTGTCGGAATGGACCACAGAGATATTAGAAAGAACTTTTTTAGTGTCAGAGTGGTTGACAAATGGAATGCATTAGGACGTGATGTGGTGGAGGCTGACTCCATACACAGTTTCAAGTGAAGATATGATAGAGCCCAATAGGCTCAGGAATCTGTATACCTGTTGATTGATGGTTGAGAGGCGGGACCAAAGAGCCAGAGCTCAACCCCCGAAACCACAACTAGGTGAGTACACACACACACACACACAAATACACACACACACACACACACACATACACACACACACACACACACACTCACACACACACACACACACACAGACACACACATACACACACACACACACACACACACACACACACACACACACACACACACACACACACATACACACACACACACACACACACACACACACACACACACACACACACACACACACACACACACACACACACACACACACACACACACACACACATACAAAACAATAGGAGCAATAACAACTGGAGGGAAAAAAAAATTATAGTCGTAGTCATATATAATCCACCACTAAATGACAGAAGACCCAGACAGGAATATGATAGAAACAATATGGCCACCATTAACATAATAGAGAGAGCAGCTACTGTTGCTAGCAGGAATGGATCTGGACTACTAATCATGAGAGACTTCAACCATGGGAATATAGATTGGGAGAACAGAGACCCCATGGAGGACCAGAAACATGGAGAGCTAATCTGCTGGACGTGGCAACAAGAAACTTTCTAACCCAGCTCATCAAGGATCCAACACGAATGAGAGTAGAAGATGAACCAGCAATGCTTGATCTGATATTTACCCTAAATGAGTGGGATATAAGGGAAGTCAAGATGGAAGCACCCTTAGGAATGAGTGATCACAGTGTATTGAACTTTGAGTACCTGGTAGAGCTAGGAATTATCCCCCCCCCCCCCCGAAAAAGAACTAGGAAACAAAAGGCTGGCATACCGAAAGGGAAATTATGAGGTGATGAGAAGCTTCCTAAGGGAAATACCTTGGGACACAGACCTCAGAGCTAAGTCTGTACAAGATATGATGGACTATGTCACCCAAAAGTGTCAGGAGGCAGTAAGCAGATACATCCCGGCCCAAAAGGAAAAATCCGAGAAGCAAAAGAAGAATCCATGGTATAATAGGGCATGTATGGAAGCAAAAAAAATGAACAAAAGGGCGTGGAGGAACTTCCGGAATAACAGAACACCAGAAAGCAGAGAGAGATAACAGAGAACCAGGAATGAGTATGTCAGGGTGAGAAGAGAAGCAGAGAAAATTTATGAAAATGTTATAGCAAACAAAGCCAAGACCGAACCCAAGCTACTCCACAGTCACATCAGAAGGAAAACCACAGTGAAAGAACAGGTAGTGAAACTTAGAACAGGCGAGGACAGGTATACAGAGAATGACAAAGAGGTGTGTGATGAACTCAACAAGAGGTTCCAAGAGGTCTTCACAACAGAACAAGGTGAGGTCACTGTGCTAGGAGAAAGAGAAGGAAACCAGGCGGCCTTGGAAGAATTCGAAATTACGAGAGAGGAGGTCAAGAGACACCTGCTGGATTTGGATGTTAGAAAGACTGTTGGTCCAGACGGGATCCCGCCATGGGTACTGAAAGAGTGTGCAGAGGCAGTTTGCTTGCCACTCTCCTTAGTGTATAGTAGGTCACTGGATACGGGAGACCTACCAGAAATATGGAAGACGGCGAATGTGGTCCCAATATACAAAAAGAGCGACAGGCAAGAGGCACTGAACTTCAGGTCAATGTCCTTGATTTGTATACCATGCAAGGTGATGGAGAAGATCGTGAGAAAAAACCTGGTAGCACGTCTGGAGAGCAGGGACTTCGTGACAAATCGCCAACATGGGTTCAGGGAGGGTAAATCTTGCCTGACTGCCTTAAAAGAATTCTACGACCAGGTGACAAAGATTAAGCAAGAAAGAGAGGGCTGGCGGACTGCATTTTCTTGGATTGTCGGAAAGCCTTTGACACAGTACCTCATAAGAGGCTGATATATAAGCTGGAGAGACAGGCAGGTGTAGCTGGTAAGGTGCTCCAGTGGATAAGGGAGTACCTAAGCAATAGGAAGCAGAGAGTTACGGTGAGGGGTGAGACCTCCGATTGGCGTGAAGTCACCAGTGGAGTCCCACAGGGCTCTGTACTCGGTCCTATTTTGTTACTGATATATGTAAATGATATCCCGGAGGGTATAGATTCATTTCTCTCAATGTTTGCGGACGATGCCAAAATTATGAGAAGGATTAAGACAGAAGAGGACTGTTTGAGGCTTCAAAAAGACTTAAACAGACTGAAGGAATGGTCGAACAAATGGTTGTTAGAGTTTCACCCAACCAAATATAATGTAATGAAGATGGGTGAAGGGATCAGGAGGCCAAATACAAGGTATCATCTGGGAGAGGAAATTCTTCAGGAGTCAGAAAAAGAAAAAGACTTGGGGGTTGATATCACTCCAGACCTGTCTCCTGCAGCTCATATCAAGAAGATAACATCAGCGGCATATGCCAGGCAGGCCAACATACGAACGGCATTCAGAAACTTGTGTAAAGAATCATTCAGAACTTTGTATACCACATATGTGAGGCCAATCCTGGAGTATGCAGCCCCAGCATGGAGTCCATATCTAGTCAAGAATAAGACTAAACTGGAAAAGGTTCAAAGGTTTGCCACCAGACTAGTACCCGAGCTGAGAGGTATGAGCTACGAGGAGAGACTACGGGAATTAAACCTCACTTCGTTGTAAGACAGAAGAGTTATGGGGGACATGATCACTACATTCAAGATTCTCAAGGGAATTGATAGGGTAGATAAAGACAGGCTATTTAAAACAAGGGGCACACGCACTTGGTGGAAACTGAGTGCCCAAATGAGCCACAGAGATATTAGAAAGAACTTTTTTAGTGTCAGAGTGGTTAACAAATGGAATGCATTAAGAGGTGATGTGGTAGAGGCTGACTTCATACACATTTTCAAGTGTAAATATGATAGAGCCCAATAGGCTCAGGAATCTGTACACCTGTTGATTGACGGTTGAGAGGCGGGACCAAAGAGCCAGTGCTCAACCCCCACAAACACAACTAGGTGAGTTACACACACAGGGACAAGGAACATGGAACTCGTGTGGGACCGCACTCCTTGAATAAGTAGTCATTTCTCTGGACATCACAGTGATTCGGATGAAAATCAGTGCGTAGTGACAGTACAAAGTGTTACACAACGCATAGACCCCCAGCAATTTAGGGGCTGTGTAGGGTTTTGTGAAGTGAACAACTACAATAGGAGTACGACATCTGAGCCACGAGGGAGGAAACTTGGGTCCTGGCAGCGGTGTGGAACAACAACAACCTCAGCTACTACAGATGCTTCATACTCACCTAGTGTGTGCTCTGGTGGTTGAGCTGGCTGGTAAGGCCCTCTAGTGTCAGTTAACGGTGTACTGTGTTTTTAGTATGACAAGTAGCCTTGGAGATTAGCTAAAGCCCTCTTTCGCTCTCCCTCTCTCGCTCTCACTCTCCTTCTCTCCCTCCCTTCCTCCATCCATCCCTCTTCCTCGCCCCCCATCCTTCCCTCCCTCCTGGCACTGGCTGACCCCCCTCCATACCACCCCCCTCTCACCATACATGCGAACACCCTCCCTCCCGAACTTCCCGCCATCACCGCCCCCATACACTCGCCCCTCTGACTCCCTCCTCTTCCCCCCCCCCTCAAACACTCCCACTCACACACACACACACACACACACACACACACACACACACACACACACACACACACACACACACACACACACACACACACACACACACACACACATACACACACTGGGGTTAGCGTAGACTAACAAACGCTAGGGAAAAGAAAAGGGATCAAGCAGGATGGTAAGAAAACAGAACACAGGTGGAGGAGAGGAACAGGACGAGTCATACATGGAGATGACTGTTCACACACGGAGGGAAATCACTGAGGAACTGAAAGACATAAGAGGACTCATAAATAAACTGCAGAATAAACTTAAGGCAGCACAAGAGGTGATAACAAACCAAAAAAACGATCTCCTCAGACTGTGGCCCAGAGGACCAACCCCCAGGTACCAGGAGATGTAGCAATGGCAGGGACCCCTACAATGGGTGCCACCTTTGCTGAAATGATGAAGAGCCCAGGAGCAATGTCCACAGTCAAGGAAGTTTTATTGAAAGCAGTAACTAGATGCACGAGCCAGTTACTGGAATGGAAAAGAGCTGTAGTAGGGATAGGTGTTAAGGAACAAGAGGGTTCCACAAGGGAAGAATGGAGGTCTAAGGACAAAGCTGCAGTGGCAGGGATACTAAAGGAGATAGGTATGGAAGGGGCTGAAACAGACATAGAAAAGTTTTACCGGATTGGCCAGTACAACAAAGACAAAGACCGGTTGATCAAGGTATTGCTCAAAAACGAGTGCATCAAAGAGGACATACTAACAAAAAAGAGCAAACTGAAATATGTAACGAATTACAGACAGGTATTCCTTCAGAGCGACATGACCAAGAAGGAGATAATACAGGCAGCAGATCCAAGGAAAAGGCGCAGGCTGAGGGAAGGGAGCCAGGGAACCTCAACCCCCAACCCAGCAATCCCAGAGGGGTGTGTGGAACCCCAACCCAGCACCTCGGGAACCCCAGAGGGGACTGCAACATCCCAACTCGCCACCCTATAGGTGGGGAATTCCACCATTCCACTCAATTCCACCCTCCATCCCTACCCCGAGTATCCCCTTCCCTCCCACCCCCTGGTCTTCCTCCTGCCCAAGCCGGTCCAGACACGAAGTAAGTCCTCTATCACCCACCCCAGTTCTAAGCCATCCTCCCCCTGCCACTCCTCCCCCCCCCCCCTATCCCACCTCCCTCAGAACCCCTGGTAACTACCCAACACGAGGATGAGCTTACCCAAGCAGCAATGCCCATGGAACAGCTTCCTGCACTAGTGGGGAGGGTGGGTGAAAATGGATATAGGAAAGTGAGCTTCGAGGTAATATACTCAAACATCGATGGGATTACCAACAAAGCAAGTGAACAGGCAGAAAGGGCGCAGGAAGAAAACCCAGATGTAATAGGACTCAGAAACAAAGTTGTCAGGAGTCATGACAAATGCTGTGTTTCCAAAGGACTTTTATATAGTAAGGAAAGAGAGAGACGGGAGAGGAGGAGGAGTGGCTCTGCTGATAAGGAAGGAATGGTGCTTTGAAGAGATGGAAATTCAGGGCTGCGACGGATTCAGAGATTACATAACAGGAACAATGACAATGGGTGGACTTAAGATAATAGTGGCAGTCATTTACAACCCTCCATTAAATGACAGAAGACCCAGACAAGAGTTCGACAGAAACAACATGGCTACCATTAACATAATAGAGAGGTGGGCAATATTGCTGCCATTAACATAATAGAGTTCCTGCAGGCAACTGCAGCTTCAGTTACCTGTAGGAATGGATCCAGACTCTTAATCATGGGCAGATACACTGGGAGAATGGGGACCCACATGGAGGTGAAGACACATGAAGATCTAAACTTTTGGAAGTGAGTACAAGGAACTTTCTGAGCCAAAATGTCAAGGGATCCACAAGAATGAGAGGAAATGACGAACTCGCTACACTCGACCTAATATTCACCTTAAATGACTCAGAAATAAGGAAAGTCAAATATGAAACTCCCATAGTGACCACAGTGTATTGATATTTGAGTATCTGGTAGAAGTAGGGATAACCTATCCAAGGATAAAGACTAAATTACTGAAGAGGAAAATATGACGAGATGAGGAACTTCCTAATGGGAATACTATGGGAAAAAGAACTCAGAGAAAAAACTGTACAGGATATGATGGATTATGTCACTCAGAAGTGTCAGGAGGCTGCAGACAGGTTTATCCCACTCCAAAAAGGGAAAAATGAAAAGCAACTGAAGAATCCGTGGTTCAACCAGGAATGTGCGGCAGCGAAGCAATTTACAATTCGCCATGTAAAAGAACGTGGGGAAAACTACAGGAACAACTGAACACCAGAGAGCAAGGAGAGATCCCAGAGGGCCAGAAATGAGTACATTAGAGTGAGGAGAGAAGCAGAGAGGCAGTATGAAAATGACATCATGAGTAAAGCTAAGACCCAACCAAAACTGCTCCACAGCCACATCAGGAGGAAAACAGTAGTGAAGGAACAAATGATGAAACTGAGAAAAGGGGAGAACAGATACACAGACAACGACAAAGAGATGTGTGAAGAACTCAACAAGAGATTCCAGGAGGTCTTCACAATAGAACAAGGAGAGGTCCCTGCACTAAATGAGGAGGCAAACCGAACAACCTTGGAAGAATTTTACCTCACCAGTGATGAGGTCAAAAGAAATCTGTTGGAGCTGAATGTGTCAAAGGCTGTTGGGCCTGACAGAATCTCACCGTGGATTCTACAAGAAGGTGCAGAAGCACTAAGTGTGCCACTCTCTATGGTGTATAACAGGTCACTGGAAACGAGAGACCTTCCGGAAAGCTGGAAGACAGCTAATGTAGTCCCAATTTACAAAGAGGGTGACAGGCAAGAGGCACTGAACTACAGGCAAGTTTCCCTAACTTGTATACTATGCAAGGTGATGGAGAAGATTGTAAGGAAAAGGCTCGTAGAGCATCTGGAGGGAAACAGCTTTGTAACACACCACCAGCATGGGTTCTATGACCAAGCAATACAAATTAGGCAGGAAAGAGAAGGGTGGGCAGAATGCATATTCTTGGATTGTCAGAAAGCCTTTGACACAGTACCTCACATAAGGTTGTTACAAAAGTTAGAGCAGCATGCAGGAGTAAAAGGTAAGGTGCTCCAGTGGATAAGGGAGTATCTAAGCAATAGGAAACATCGAGTAACGGTGAGGGGGGGAGGCATCAGAGTGGCGAGATGTCACCCGCGGGGTTCCACAGGGCTCTGTACTCTGTACTCAATAGGCTCAGGAATCTGTACACCAGTTGATTGACAGTTGAGAGGCGGGGCCAAAGAGCCAGAGCACTACCCCCGCAAACACAACTAGGTGAGTACAACTAGGTGAGTACACACACACATAAACACACATATTTTACCCTCTCCCTTTTCACACTTCCTCTGAAGCATACCAGATATCCCTCCCCCTACACCCAAAACCCTCCTACACAGTGGGACCCCCTACATCTCCCTCACTCCCTCCCACCATCTGACCTGAAGTGACCATCTCCGTCCACTCCCACCCTCCATCTTCCCACGTATCCCCCACCCCCTCTGCGAACATACACACGCACACACACACGCATGGACACGCACGCACTCGCACGCACATGCATAAACACACACACATACAACAAACACACATATAAACACAAACACATGCATGAAGGAAAGACAGGACGTTTTCCCTCAGCCAGGGAAAATGATGGAGGGACATCACAACCCACAGGGACAGGGGAAAATGGTGGATACTACCTAAGAATGGCTGAACCAGACATTAAGGGAATTTGGCAAAGACCTGCAGGCAATGCAAATGGGATTCAACAGAGACCTGCAAGAAATGAAAATAGGATTCAGCAGAGACCTGTAGGACATGAAAGAGGGATTTGCCAGAGACCAGCAAGAAATGCAAGCATTAATACAGAGCCAAAGGAGTGATTCGGAGGAAGCCAGAGAGGAGATAAAGAGACTCAGGGAAAATCAGAATTCAAACCAGTACGGGGAATGCAACCTCCTGAAAACAGGGGACGAAGCTGATGGAAGGCTCCTTCCAGGGGGACTCTCTTTTGCAGAAATTCTGCAAAACAGCCCAAGTGCCGAGGCCGCTTTAGAGTCAGCAGCTATGAAAGCAGCTACCTCACAGGAAGCTGCAAAATGCACTGGACAAAAGCTGAAAAGGAAAAGAACAGTTATAGCTTTAGGAGTACAGGAACCAGAAGGATCCAATCGGGAGGAATGGAGAAGGAGGGACAGAGCAACTATGACAGAGATCTTGGAGGGACTGGATATGGAGGAGGCAAATCGCAACACAGAGAATGATTTCAGGTTGGGCATCTACAAAAAGAAAAAGAAACGACTGATAATGGTAGTGCTCACGAACGAGGCAACAAAGGAGAAAATTCTATTCAGGAAGAGCAGAAGAAAGGGGTGGGGATATGGGAGCCACAAGACTCAGCTCAGTATCTCCAGAAACCTCAGAGGGGAGTGGGAATCCCCCCACCAGCAGGCCAGCACCCCCAGGGAGGATTGTAACAGAAGCCTCCCACCAACCAACCCCTCAGCCATCCCTCACCAATCACCTGCATCTCCCCAGACAGTAAAGTCCCTTTCAGACAATGCCCCCCCCCCCATGTTCCCTGACTCCTAATCCCCCCATGCCCTTTTTCTTCCCTAACCCCCTACCCCAGCTCCTCCCTGTTCCAGCACCCCATGCCCTTCCCTGTTTCTCCAGCCCATGCCCTGCCCAGTTCCCCCACCCCAAACTCTCCATCCTACCCCACACCCTCCCACCCGACACCCCCTCCACAGGCTCCCCTCCGATCCCCAACCCCTGACCTCCCTGCTAACCCACCCCAGTCTCCCCTGCATACCCCAACCCGTGACCTCCCAACACATGCCCCTCCACCTCCCCCATCCCATGCCTCAATTAACTCCCATCCCCAGACCCCCTCAGCCGTACCACATCAGGCCCACCTAGCCCCCCCCTACTCCAGATCCTCCCAGCCCCCTCACACCCCAGACCCCCCAGGTCCTCCTTCCAACGCCCTCGAACCCCAGATATCCCTTGCCCCAACTCCAGTAGAATCAACAGAAACTGAGAATGGACAGAAGAGAGTCAGCTTCACGGTCATGTACTCAAACTTAGATGGGATTACAAACAAGGCTAGTGAACTGAATGCTAAGCTAACCTACATATGTAAATACATAGATACACAGCAGTGATATATAACCCACCACCAAATGAAAGAAGACCCAGTCAAGAGTATGACAGAAACAACATGGCAGTTAGCACTATCATTAAGAGAGTAGCTGCTGCTGCCTGTAGAAATCGAGCCCATCTGCTCATAATGGGGGAATTTAATCATGGAAGGATAGACTGGGAAAACAAGATACCACATGGAGGTGAGGAAACATGGAGAGCAAAACTGTTGGAGGTGGCGACAGGAAACTTTTTAAGTCAGCATATCAAGGGTCCCACGAGAATGAGAGGCAATGATGAACAGCAAAACTCGACCTAGTATTCACTTTGAACGATTCAGACATAAGGGTTATCGGCCTTGATTCCCCCATGGGAATGAGTGATCACAGGGTACTGTTGTTTGAGTATCTGGTCGAAGAATGCCGGTTAATGTACTCAAGGAAGGGACCAGAAAGCAAGAGGCCGGCATTCCGGAATGGATACTATGAGGAGATGAGAAAATTCCTAACTGAAACAGCTTTGGAAACAGAGCTCAGAGGAAAGACGGTTAAAAGACATGATTGATAAAGAAACGATTGACAAGTTCGTCCCAGTCCAAAAGGAGAAAATTAAATGCAGATGAGAAACCCATGTTTTAATCAGAGTTGTAAGCTAGCAAAGGAACTAAGTAAAAGAGCGTGGAGAAACTATAGAAACAACAGAACACTAGAGAGCAGAGAAAGATATCAGAGCGCCAGGAATGAATACGTCAGGTTGAGAAGAGAAGTAAAGAGACAATATGAAAGTGACATATCGAGCAAAGCAAAGACTCACCCCAAACTGCTGCATAGTCACATCAGGAGAAAAACAACAGTGAAGGAACAGGTAATGAAACTGAGGATAGGGGACTGAAGGATTCACTACAAACAACAAGGAAGTGTGCGAGGAACTCAATAAGAAATTCCAGGAGGTCTTCACCTCAGAGCAAGGAGACGTCACAGAGATAAGAGAGGGAATATAAACCAGACACCACTAGAGAAATTTGTGATTACCAGTGGGAAGGTGAGGAAGCATCTGCTAGATTTGAATGGGACAAAGGCTATAGACCGGTTGGAATCTCACCGTGGATTCTAAAGGAAGAAGCAGAAGCTCTGTGCCTGCCAATCTCTATGGTGTACAACAAATCCCTAGTAACAGGTGAACTGCCAAAAATTTGGAAGACGGCCAAAGTAGTCCAGATATGCAAGAAGGGTGATAGGCAGGAGGCACTGAACTACAGGCCAGTATCCCTAACTTGCTTTCCATGCAAGATGACAGAGAAGATTGTGCGAAAAAAGCTAGTAAAACATCTGGAGCGGAAGAAATTTGTAACACAACATCAGCATGGGTTCAGAGATGGCAAATCATGCCTTACAGGTTGATTTGAGTTCTATGACCAGGCAACAAAAATCAGGCAATAGAGAGAGAGGGCACAGTACCGCATAAGAGACTAGTGTACAAACTAGAGATGCAGGCAGGAGTGAAAGGGAAAGTACTCCACTGGATAAGGAAGTACCTAAGCAACAGAACATAGCGAGTCACCGTGAGGGGTGACTCCCCCGCCACCGAATGGCGGGGAGTCACCAGTGGAGACCCATAGTGATCAGTCCTTGGACCTATACTGTTTCTGATATTCGTAAATGATCTCCCAGAAGGAATTGACTCGTTCCTCTGGATGTTTTTTGATGATGCAAAAATAATGAGGAGGGTCAAGACAAAGGAGGATAGTATAAGGTTACAAGATGATCTGGACAAACTAGAGGAATGGTCCGACAAATGGCTAAAAAGGTCAACCCAAGTAAATGTAAGGGGATGAAACCTGGAGGAGGAACTAGGAGGCCAGTCACTGGATACCGAATGGGAGATGAAGTCCTTCACGAAACGGACAGAGAGAAAGAACTAAGAGTTGATATCACGCCAAACCTGTCTCCTGAAGCCCACATCAAAAGAATAACATTAGCGGCCTATGCGAGGCTGGCTAACATCAGAACTTTTTTTCAGAAACCTGTGTAAGGAATCCTTCAGAATCTTGTACACCACATATGTAAGGCCAATCCTGGAGTATGCAGCCCCACCATGGAGCCCGTATCTAGTCAAGCACAAGACGAAGCTGGAAAAAGTTCAGAGGTATGCCATTAGGCTAGTCCCAGAACTAAGAGGCATAAGTTATTAGGACAAACTACGTGAACTGCACCTCACGTCGCTGAAAGACAGAAGAGCTATGGGGACACATGATCACCACATTCAAAATTCTCAGGGGAATTGACAGGGTGGACAATGATGGATTATTTAACACGGGTGGTACACGCACAAGGGGACACAGGTAGAAGTTGAGTACCCAAATGAGCCTCATAGACATTAGAAAGAACTTTTTCAATGTCAGAGTAGTTAGTAAATGGAATGCATTAGGAAGTGATGTGGTGGAGGCTGACTTCATACACAATTTCAAATGTAGATATGACAGAGTACAGTAGGCTCAGGAATCTGTACATCAGTTGATTGACGGTTGAAAGGCAGGACCAAAAAGCCGAAGCTCAACCTCCGCAAGCACAACTAGGTAAGTACAATTGGGTTAGTACATCCTCAGACCAAGTCTATTCCATCCAGCGTTCAACCCCACATTCTTAAATTTGATCATGCTGTTTATTCAAAACAGGAATTTTCTCCAATATAAATTATATTATTTTATATTTTATATTACAATATGTTATAAATATTGTACATATTTAGGCACTGCTTAGGCAAGGTTAGGTGTTTAGGTTCTGTTGCGATTATTTGCATATGTAGTGCGTGGGTGAAGCATTTACAGTATTGTAATTCGAACAAAATTCGACAGCAAAGCACTTGTTCCGGAAATGTTCGAACGTCATCAGTTGTGAGAAAGCTAACCGTGTGTAAACCGTTTTTCATTCACAAACAGGGGGTTTGGCGGGTGGATGGAATGGACTTTGGGTCTTTGTTTATGAGGACGGGCTGCCAGAGGACAAGCTGTATGAGGACGTGCAGTATGAGGTCGGGATGTTTGAGGCCAGGTTGTATTGAGGACGTGCTGTATGAGGACGGGCTGTATGAGGTCGGGCTGTATGCTGATAATTACATCAATTGGCGGTGGGCACTGCAGGATCGAGCACAGCTTGAGAACGGGTTTATCCCACAGCTCAGATACAGTTCAGGCTCACCCCCTTAGCCAAGCAGCATCTCCCTCTTGACACAACTGCCTATAGTTTGTGCTCTAAAGAAGGCGGACATTAGGACACATTCAGGTGAACTGAACCCACACATCCTTCGTGGCACTTGGTGTCAAATGTGCCACTGGATATCACATGTACACACGAGGAACTGTGTAGGCACCCCTGGCAGGAACGATAACATTGTCGCCACGATGTTCACATGCATTTTGTAGCATTATTCCGGTGTCCGTTGCGGACGACCTTGTCGTAGCAAGGATGGATTTTATTTTTTAGGTCAGTGGAGTGAACACGACCAGTTTCGTCGGTGATAATATTTTAGTTTTGCAATGTGCGAATTGTCTTGTTTTGTATATTAATTCATATGGCTCTTAATCAGGAGTACTTACTCCTATGACCCTTAAGTACTTGGCAGTTGTGTCTACGGTCCTTAATTACCTGTTTCTTAGGGTACGTAATTGCCTGGCAGTAATATCTAAGAACGTTAATTACAGAGGGTTATTATAACTGTTTTTAACTACTGTCTGAGCGTAAGTAAGAATAATTAAGAGTATTCTTTGGGACCCTCGTTAGCAGCAGGTCTTCTTAGGGAAGATAATTACCTGGTAGGTACGACTGCTTCAGTCATTGTCTTCACATGATCTAAGAAGAGCTGTGAAAGTTTTGGAATATAAAGGCAAAGTAATATGACAGTTTAAGAAAGGTAAACAGTAGGAGTTTTATTTATAAATTACTAGCTGAGGTACCCGGTTGTGCCCGGGTCTCTATCTCTATCTATCTCTCCTTTTCCTTCCCCTCCCATCTCTGTGCACCCATCTCCCCCTTCTCACTCTTCCTATCCCTCCCCTTCCTCATTCACCCTTCTTATTCACATCCTCTTCCCGTTTTTCCTCTTCCCTCTCACCCCACTCTTTCACCCTATTTTGTCCCCCCTCCCAACCACCATTTCTCTCGAGTTTTCACAACCATGATTTTATTTTAGACTTCATGAACATTGCAAGGAGGTTGCACTTAAGATGCTGATATTCCTAAGACTCATGGCACTTAGGAAGAGACCGTGTGGGCTATGTCACACCCATACCACCTATATCTCATGTGTCAAAGTTGGGTGAGGCTAGCCCCTAGCGTCTGGCCTCTAACAGGTTTCAAACAGGTATCAAACCGGTAGAGCTAACAGACGTTCTAATTTAGGGATATAGGTAATGAATAAATGAAATATTTACAATGATATATAAATAGTACGTTTGGCATTTTTCATTGACACCCCTAATGAGCATGATTTAATTATCTTTCGTCTTATGATCGCATGATTTAATGCAATTTTTACATGGTGTCCAAATACGAAACCTGTGCATCTTCTCTGAACCATTGCTGCATATTTTGCATTCACGAGCAGGTTAATGAGCTCCGAAGAGCACTGTGAGGTCATCTATAACAATAATAACCTTGGGTGATTGTGGGGTTTTCGAATCACGTAGACTGTTCAGTCAACATAACTGTTATTAATGAGAGGAAATGTACAGGTTTCGTTAGTGGATACATAAATGCAGTAGTAGTAGTAGCTATGTGGGATCGAACACATGAAGACCCTCCTCCGTTGAGACACCCAGACTCCATACATGACCATTCATACATAATAACATCGTTATGGGGCTTACATAATACATGTCTGCTTCAGGTAGTAACCAGGTATTAATTGCATCGTTACAGCTGTCATCTTACGTAGGATTATATATTCATATTTCTCGATTCAGGACTGTACGTTTGAAATAGCTGCATTTACTTTCACCCCCTAGTATCTGTTGTAGAGTACCTAATTTCCTTTATATACTGGAAACAATAGGAGTATCTCTCGGAAAGGAAACAATAGGAGTACCTCTCGGAAAGGAAACAAAGCTACATTATGACTGGTGATGTCAAGGAAAGAAAGAGTGTCAGTGTCACCTGGTGATGCAAAATTAATCAAAATCAGTACAGAACACAAATGTCGAATCCACCAAAATGCCCTAAAAACATAGGTGGTATAAAAAAATATATATACCGAACATCATAGCTACATATAAATACAACCATAACAGCATGTCTATGATAAGGTGACACAAGTCAGGACACCCTTAGGAACCCATCTAAGAATATTTTTAGAAATATTACTTGAGATATTCAGGACTGGATTATCAAGTCCATTATCTACAGGACATGATGAATGGTTCAAGACGGACCAGAAACATTGACACAGGACTTGATCATGGGTCAAAACAGACCGAGACATCGTAATTTCTTATACTTTGAGATGTGTTGGATATGTGTCTGATTTTATCAAGGGAACTTGTTAGGGTTATTCAATTAGAAAAAAATGCCTAATTAGAGATTATAACGATAAAAGGACTTTATTGACCACAACGTATTCATCCCGTAATAATTCTGGCCGGACTGCACACTTGCCCGACAGTGTGAGACTGACGTAGGGTTCTTTACAGAAGTGAAATAGTATAACGAATGTGACTGGGGGGAATAGTT
Source organism: Procambarus clarkii (assembly GCF_040958095.1). Classification (NCBI taxonomy): domain Eukaryota; kingdom Metazoa; phylum Arthropoda; class Malacostraca; order Decapoda; family Cambaridae; genus Procambarus; species Procambarus clarkii. The sequence continues at coordinate 18,340,671 of NC_091157.1, forward strand.
GAGTCCATCCTCAGTGTAAACAACTGATAGGGCAAAAAATGTTCGGGTGTTATAGCAGAGGAATTTAGAACTGCCATAGATTCAGAAGATCATGTAGTTTGGCCCCAGCAAACTCGGTTAGGTGTGAGCTGTTATGTAAGAAAACACACACACGTATACCGAGTAGAAAATAAGTGGATGTTTACTATGACGGCCATCTTGAGTCCCACTGAATGTCAGTCACTATGAGTACCACTGTGAATGCAACCATGAGTGCTTCCATGAGTGCCACTGAGTACTTCGATGAATGCCACTTAGAATACCACAATGAGTATCACTAGAAGAAGTGCGAACGAATGAAAGTTTGTCTGGCTTTAAAGGAATACGAAAATGGGCTGAAATTAAAGAGCTGGTTGTACTAGTCAAGTCAATTCATTTTTTCAAACTAAATAAGACGAAAAAAAAATAGGCTGTGAGCTACAACATTGCACAACAGGCAGCTAGAAGGGCAAGGGGCTGAAGAGCTAAAGCCCGAGCCTGCAAGCACACACACACATACACACGCACTCACACACACACATGCACACAGAGCAGAGATCATGGCTTTCCGTCCTGTAGAATTAAGTGATGCTGGGGGATGGCGAGGGGATGTGGTTCCACTCTTCGTCACACTTGAGTGTTACAATCGACGTACTTGGGGTGGAAGTGCTAGTGTGAGGCCCTCAAAGACCAGGAGCGGTAAGGGGGACGGCTAGTGGTAGTAGTAGTGGGGGAGGGAGTACAGATACCAGCCTGTCGTCATTGTTTTAACAAGCGATATATATATATATGTATATATATATATATATATATATATATATATATATATATATATATATATATATATATATATATATATATATATATATATATATATATATATATATATATATATATATATATATAAAGAAGGGTGCCTCTTTAGTACAAGCTTGGAGTAGTTTCCTTAGGATATTTTCTGGTATGTCAAGAGGAGTACAGGCTGGATCACGATACACTCTGTCGGCTATCATCCAGCCTGTACTCCTCTTGACATACCAGAAAATATCCTAAGGAAACTACTCCAAGCTTGTACTAAAGAGGCACCCTTCTTGAGCCCGGATGGGCACATGTATAAGCAAGTAGATGGGGTCGCCATGGGTTCTCCCCTAGGTGTCCTGCTTGCAAACTTCTACATGGGTACCATCGAGCAAAAAGTCTTAGTCGACATGAACTTGAAACCGGCCACATACTGCAGGTATGTTGACGACATTTTTACAAAGGTACCTGATGTCAGACATCTGCAGGAGCTGAAGGAGGCGTTTGAGCAGAGTTCCGTGCTGCGTTTCACTTACGAGATGGAAAAGGATGGGAAGCTGCCCTTTCTAGATGTAACAGTCATGGAAAAGAGCGGAGGTTTCCACACTGCAGTCTACACTAAGGAAACGAACATAGGAATGTGCCTAAATGCCAACAGCGACTGCCCAGACAGGTACAAGAGGAGTGTTAACGCATATGTCGACCGTGCTCTCAGCCACAGCTCAGAATGGAAGCAAGTCGACGAGGAACTCTGTAGGGTAAGGCAGGTCCTAGTCAACAACGGCTTCTCCGATGGTTTCGTCGAAGACATCATAAGAAGGAAAGTGGAATGCCATGCAACCTCTGAAGAGACAACTAACACAATACCTATACCCCCTATTAGACTATTTTACAGGAACTTCTTTTCCATAGCTCATAAAACAGGGGAAATGGTCCTGAAAGATATTGTTAATAGAAACGTTATCCCTATAGACAAAAATCAGAGGATACAACTGACGATTTACTATAAAACTAGAAAAACGGCCAGCCTACTCATGAGAAACTCTCAAGACACAAAGCAGAACGCTTTAAAAGAGACCAAGGTCGTCTATGCCTTCAAATGCCCTCTTGGGGACTGTAAGCTCCAAAAAAAAACAGTATATAGGCAAGACAACAACATCTCTTTCTAGGCGTTTAACGATGAATAAGCAACAGGGCTTCATTAAGGAACATATAATCTCTTCCCACAACCAAACCATCGCCAGAGAAATCCTAGTAAACAACACAGAAATCATCGATAGATACAGCGATAGCAGACGGCTTGACGTTTGCGAGACACTACACATTAAAAAGTCAACACCAGCAATCAACAGCCAATTAATGCACAACTATATTCTACCCACCTCACGACTCCGCTCCAATATAGAAGCATCAAGAAATATGGACCAATAGGCTTTCTACAATCACTTCCATTCAATACCCATTGTTTCGTGTTATGTCTTGTGTTGATGAAATTAATACCCTATTAATACCACCTCACCCCATCCACCTCACTCAAATGTAGATATAAACAAATCGGAGATGTGTAAGTTCTATTCAGTTGTGTATGTGTAAACTAAAGTCTTTGAAAATGTAATAAGTTTTACGAAACGTGCTCAAGTGTCACGTCAGACTAGAAACAAAAATGAATATTGGAGAATTGAATTTGAATTACCACCAACAATGAAAAGAAATGTACGAAAAATCGAGAAAATTCGTGTTAGAATTATTAATCTTACTTTTTCGGTCATATTTAATAATATATGTCTACAAGAAAGACTGCTACCAAAATATACTAATATATATATATATATATATATATATATATATATATATATATATATATATATATATATATATATATATATATATATATATATATATATATATATATATATATATATATATATATATATATATATATATATATATAACTGAAAACTCACACCCCAGAAGTGACTCGAACCCATACTCCCAGATGCCACGCAACTGGTATGTACAAGACGCCTTAATCCACTTGACCATCACGACCGGACAAAATGAGGTGATAGCCGAGGCTATTTGAACCACCCCACCGCCGGCACTCGGATAGTAATCTTGGGCATAGCATTTTACCAAATCACCTCATTCTTTGGGGCACACGTGAGGAACACAAATGCGAACAAGCCTGAATGGTCCCCAGGACAATATGCAACTGAAAACTCACACCCCAGAAGTGACTCGAACCCATACTCCCAGATGCCACGCAACTGGATGTACAAGACGCCTTAATCCACTTGACCATCACGACCGGACAAAATGAGGTGATAGCCGAGGCTATTTGAACCACCCCACCGCCGGCACTCGGATAGTAATCTTGGGCATAGCATTTTACCAAATCACCTCATTCTTTGGGGCACACGTGAGGAACACAAATGCGAACAAGCCTGAATGGTCCCCAGGACAATATGCAACTGAAAACTCACACCCCAGAAGTGACTCGAACCCATACTCCCAGATGCCACGCAACTGGTATGTACAAGACGCCTTAATCCACTTGACCATCACGACCGGACAAAATGAGGTGATAGCCGAGGCTATTTGAACCACCCCACCGCCGGCACTCGGATAGTAATCTTGGGCATAGCATTTTACCAAATCACCTCATTCTTTGGGGCACACGTGAGGAACACAAATGCGAACAAGCCTGAATGGTCCCCAGGACAATATGCAACTGAAAACTCACACCCCAGAAGTGACTCGAACCCATACTCCCAAATGCCACGCAACTGGTATGTACAAGACGCCTTAATCCACTTGACCATCACGACCGGACAAAATGAGGTGATAGCCGAGGCTATTTGAACCACCCCACCGCCGGCACTCGGATAGTAATCTTGGGCATAGCATTTTACCAAATCACCTCATTCTTTGGGGCACACGTGAGGAACACAAATGCGAACAAGCCTGAATGGTCCCCAGGACAATATGCAACTGAAAACTCACACCCCAGAAGTGACTCGAACCCATACTCCCAGATGCCACGCAACTGGTATGTACAAGACGCCTTAATCCACTTGACCATCACGACCGGACAAAATGAGGTGATAGCCGAGGCTATTTGAACCACCCCACCGCCGGCACTCGGATAGTAATCTTGGGCATAGCATTTTACCAAATCACCTCATTCTTTGGGGCACACGTGAGGAACACAAATGCGAACAAGCCTGAATGGTCCCCAGGACAATATGCAACTGAAAACTCACACCCCAGAAGTGACTCGAACCCATACTCCCAGATGCCACGCAACTGGTATGTACAAGACGCCTTAATCCACTTGACCATCACGACCGGACAAAATGAGGTGATAGCCGAGGCTATTTGAACCACCCCACCGCCGGCACTCGGATAGTAATCTTGGGCATAGCATTTTACCAAATCACCTCATTCTTTGGGGCACACGTGAGGAACACAAATGCGAACAAGCCTGAATGGTCCCCAGGACAATATGCAACTGAAAACTCACACCCCAGAAGTGACTCGAACCCATACTCCCAGATGCCACGCAACTGGTATGTACAAGACGCCTTAATCCACTTGACCATCACGACCGGACAAAATGAGGTGATAGCCGAGGCTATTTGAACCACCCCACCGCCGGCACTCAGATAGTAATCTTGGGCATAGCATTTTACCAAATCACCTCATTCTTTGGGGCACACGTGAGGAACACAAATGCGAACAAGCCTGAATGGTCCCCAGGACAATATGCAACTGAAAACTCACACCCCAGAAGTGACTCGAACCCATACTCCCAGATGCCACGCAACTGGTATGTACAAGACGCCTTAATCCACTTGACCATCACAACCGGACAAAATGAGGTGATAACCGAGGCTATTTGAACCACCCCACCGCCGGCACTCGGATAGTAATCTTGGGCATTCCGGTCGTGATGGTCAAGTGGATTAAGGCGTCTTGTACATACCAGTTGCGTGGCATCTGGGAGTATGGGTTCGAGTCACTTCTGGGGTGTGAGTTTTCAGTTGCATATTGTCCTGGGGACCATTCAGGCTTGTTCGCATTTGTGTTCCTCACGTGTGCCCCAAAGAATGAGGTGATTTGGTAAAATGCTATGCCCAAGATTACTATCCGAGTGCCGGCGGTGGGGTGGTTCAAATAGCCTCGGCTATCACCTCATTTTGTCCGGTCGTGATGGTCAAGTGGATTAAGGCGTCTTGTACATACCAGTTGCGTGGCATCTGGGAGTATGGGTTCGAGTCACTTCTGGGGTGTGAGTTTTCAGTTGCATATTGTCCTGGGGACCATTCAGGCTTGTTCGCATTTGTGTTCCTCACGTGTGCCCCAAAGAATGAGGTGATTTGGTAAAATGCTATGCCCAAGATTACTATCCGAGTGCCGGCGGTGGGGTGGTTCAAATAGCCTCGGCTATCACCTCATTTTGTCCGGTCGTGATGGTCAAGTGGATTAAGGCGTCTTGTACATACCAGTTGCGTGGCATCTGGGAGTATGGGTTCGAGTCACTTCTGGGGTGTGAGTTTTCAGTTGCATATTGTCCTGGGGACCATTCAGGCTTGTTCGCATTTGTGTTCCTCACGTGTGCCCCAAAGAATGAGGTGATTTGGTAAAATGCTATGCCCAAGATTACTATCCGAGTGCCGGCGGTGGGGTGGTTCAAATAGCCTCGGCTATCACCTCATTTTGTCCGGTCGTGATGGTCAAGTGGATTAAGGCGTCTTGTACATACCAGTTGCGTGGCATCTGGGAGTATGGGTTCGAGTCACTTCTGGGGTGTGAGTTTTCAGTTGCATATTGTCCTGGGGACCATTCAGGCTTGTTCGCATTTGTGTTCCTCACGTGTGCCCCAAAGAATGAGGTGATTTGGTAAAATGCTATGCCCAAGATTACTATCCGAGTGCCGGCGGTGGGGTGGTTCAAATAGCCTCGGCTATCACCTCATTTTGTCCGGTCGTGATGGTCAAGTGGATTAAGGCGTCTTGTACATACCAGTTGCGTGGCATCTGGGAGTATGGGTTCGAGTCACTTCTGGGGTGTGAGTTTTCAGTTATATATATATATATATATATATATATATATATATATATATATATATATATATATATATATATATATATATATTAGTATATTTTGGTAGCAGTCTTTCTTGTAGACATATATTATTAAATATGACCGAAAAAGTAAGATTAATAATTCTAACACGAATTTTCTCGATTTTTCGTACATTTCTTTTCATTGTTGGTGGTAATTCAAATTCAATTCTCCAATATTCATTTTTGTTTCTAGTCTGACGTGACACTTGAGCACGTTTCGTAAAACTTATTACATTTTCAAAGACTTTAGTTTACACATACACAACTGAATAGAACTTACACATCTCCGATTTGTTTATATCTACATTTGAGTGAGGTGGATGGGGTGAGGTGGTATTAATAGGGTATTAATTTCATCAACACAAGACATAACACGAAACAATGGGTATTGAATGGAAGTGATTGTAGAAAGCCTATTGGTCCATATTTCTTGATGCTTCTATATTGGAGCGGAGTCGTGAGGTGGGTAGAATATAGTTGTGCATTAATTGGCTGTTGATTGCTGGTGTTGACTTTTTAATGTGTAGTGTCTCGCAAACGTCAAGCCGTCTGCTATCGCTGTATCTATCGATGATTTCTGTGTTGTTTACTAGGATTTCTCTGGCGATGGTTTGGTTGTGGGAAGAGATTATATGTTCCTTAATGAAGCCCTGTTGCTTATTCATCGTTAAACGCCTAGAAAGAGATGTTGTTGTCTTGCCTATATACTGTTTTTTTTTGGAGCTTACAGTCCCCAAGAGGGCATTTGAAGGCATAGACGACCTTGGTCTCTTTTAAAGCGTTCTGCTTTGTGTCTTGAGAGTTTCTCATGAGTAGGCTGGCCGTTTTTCTAGTTTTATAGTAAATCGTCAGTTGTATCCTCTGATTTTTGTCTATAGGGATAACGTTTCTATTAACAATATCTTTCAGGACCATTTCCCCTGTTTTATGAGCTATGGAAAAGAAGTTCCTGTAAAATAGTCTAATAGGGGGTATAGGTATTGTGTTAGTTGTCTCTTCAGAGGTTGCATGGCATTCCACTTTCCTTCTTATGATGTCTTCGACGAAACCATTGGAGAAGCCGTTGTTGACTAGGACCTGCCTTACCCTACAGAGTTCCTCGTCGACTTGCTTCCATTCTGAGCTGTGGCTGAGAGCACGGTCGACATATGCGTTAACACTCCTCTTGTACCTGTCTGGGCAGTCGCTGTTGGCATTTAGGCACATTCCTATGTTCGTTTCCTTAGTGTAGACTGCAGTGTGGAAACCTCCGCTCTTTTCCATGACTGTTACATCTAGAAAGGGCAGCTTCCCATCCTTTTCCATCTCGTAAGTGAAACGCAGCACGGAACTCTGCTCAAACGCCTCCTTCAGCTCCTGCAGATGTCTGACATCAGGTACCTTTGTAAAAATGTCGTCAACATACCTGCAGTATGTGGCCGGTTTCAAGTTCATGTCGACTAAGACTTTTTGCTCGATGGTACCCATGTAGAAGTTTGCAAGCAGGACACCTAGGGGAGAACCCATGGCGACCCCATCTACTTGCTTATACATGTGCCCATCCGGGCTCAAGAAGGGTGCCTCTTTAGTACAAGCTTGGAGTAGTTTCCTTAGGATATTTTCTGGTATGTCAAGAGGAGTACAGGCTGGATGATAGCCGACAGAGTGTATCGTGATCCAGCCTGTACTCCTCTTGACATACCAGAAAATATCCTAAGGAAACTACTCCAAGCTTGTACTAAAGAGGCACCCTTCTTTATATATATATATATATATATATATATATATATATATATATATATATATATATATATATATATATATATATATACATATATATATATATCGCTTGTTAAAACAATGACGACAGGCTGGTATCTGTACTCCCTCCCCCACTACTACTACCACTAGCCGTCCCCCTTACCGCTCCTGGTCTTTGAGGGCCTCACACTAGCACTTCCACCCCAAGTACGTCGATTGTAACACTCAAGTGTGACGAAGAGTGGAACCACATCCCCTCGCCATCCCCCAGCATCACTTAATTCTACAGGACGGAAAGCCATGATCTCTGCTCTGTGTGCATGTGTGTGTGTGAGTGCGTGTGTATGTGTGTGTGTGCTTGCAGGCTCGGGCTTTAGCTCTTCAGCCCCTTGCCCTTCTAGCTGCCTGTTGTGCAATGTTGTAGCTCACAGCCTATTTTTTTTTCGTCTTATTTAGTTTGAAAAAATGAATTGACTTGACTAGTACAACCAGCTCTTTAATTTCAGCCCATTTTCGTATTCCTTTAAAGCCAGACAAACTTTCATTCGTTCGCACTTCTTCTAGTGATACTCATTGTGGTATTCTAAGTGGCATTCATCGAAGTACTCAGTGGCACTCATGGAAGCACTCATGGTTGCATTCACAGTGGTACTCATAGTGACTGACATTCAGTGGGACTCAAGATGGCCGTCATAGTAAACATCCACTTATTTTCTACTCGGTATACGTGTGTGTGTTTTCTTACATAACAGCTCACACCTAACCGAGTTTGCTGGGGCCAAACTACATGATCTTCTGAATCTATGGCAGTTCTAAATTCCTCTGCTATAACACCCGAACATTTTTTGCCCTATCAGTTGTTTACACTGAGGATGGACTCAACTATTCCCCCCAGTCACATTCGTTATACTATTTCACTTCTGTAAAGAACCCTACGTCAGTCTCACACTGTCGGGCAAGTGTGCAGTCCGGCCAGAATTATTACGGGATGAATACGTTGTGGTCAATAAAGTCCTTTTATCGTTATAATCTCTAATTAGGCATTTTTTTCTAATTGAATAACCCTAACAAGTTCCCTTGATAAAATCAGACACATATCCAACACATCTCAAAGTATAAGAAATTACGATGTCTCGGTCTGTTTTGACCCATGATCAAGTCCTGTGTCAATGTTTCTGGTCCGTCTTGAACCATTCATCATGTCCTGTAGATAATGGACTTGATAATCCAGTCCTGAATATCTCAAGTAATATTTCTAAAAATATTCTTAGATGGGTTCCTAAGGGTGTCCTGACTTGTGTCACCTTATCATAGACATGCTGTTATGGTTGTATTTATATGTAGCTATGATGTTCGGTATATATATTTTTTTATACCACCTATGCTTTTTAGGGCATTTTGGTGGATTCGACATTTGTGTTCTGTACTGATTTTGATTAATTTTGCATCACCAGGTGACACTGACACTCTTTCTTTCCTTGACATCACCAGTCATAATGTAGCTTTGTTTCCTTTCCGAGAGGTACTCCTATTGTTTCCTTTCCGAGAGATACTCCTATTGTTTCCAGTATATAAAGGAAATTAGGTACTCTACAACAGATACTAGGGGGTGAAAGTAAATGCAGCTATTTCAAACGTACAGTCCTGAATCGAGAAATATGAATATATAATCCTACGTAAGATGACAGCTGTAACGATGCAATTAATACCTGGTTACTACCTGAAGCAGACATGTATTATGTAAGCCCCATAACGATGTTATTATGTATGAATGGTCATGTATGGAGTCTGGGTGTCTCAACGGAGGAGGGTCTTCATGTGTTCGATCCCACATAGCTACTACTACTACTGCATTTATGTATCCACTAACGAAACCTGTACATTTCCTCTCATTAATAACAGTTATGTTGACTGAACAGTCTACGTGATTCGAAAACCCCACAATCACCCAAGGTTATTATTGTTATAGATGACCTCACAGTGCTCTTCGGAGCTCATTAACCTGCTCGTGAATGCAAAATATGCAGCAATGGTTCAGAGAAGATGCACAGGTTTCGTATTTGGACACCATGTAAAAATTGCATTAAATCATGCGATCATAAGACGAAAGATAATTAAATCATGCTCATTAGGGGTGTCAATGAAAAATGCCAAACGTACTATTTATATATCATTGTAAATATTTCATTTATTCATTACCTATATCCCTAAATTAGAACGTCTGTTAGCTCTACCGGTTTGATACCTGTTTGAAACCTGTTAGAGGCCAGACGCTAGGGGCTAGCCTCACCCAACTTTGACACATGAGATATAGGTGGTATGGGTGTGACATAGCCCACACGGTCTCTTCCTAAGTGCCATGAGTCTTAGGAATATCAGCATCTTAAGTGCAACCTCCTTGCAATGTTCATGAAGTCTAAAATAAAATCATGGTTGTGAAAACTCGAGAGAAATGGTGGTTGGGAGGGGGGACAAAATAGGGTGAAAGAGTGGGGTGAGAGGGAAGAGGAAAAACGGGAAGAGGATGTGAATAAGAAGGGTGAATGAGGAAGGGGAGGGATAGGAAGAGTGAGAAGGGGGAGATGGGTGCACAGAGATGGGAGGGGAAGGAAAAGGAGAGATAGATAGAGATAGAGACCCGGGCACAACCGGGTACCTCAGCTAGTAATTTATAAATAAAACTCCTACTGTTTACCTTTCTTAAACTGTCATATTACTTTGCCTTTATATTCCAAAACTTTCACAGCTCTTCTTAGATCATGTGAAGACAATGACTGAAGCAGTCGTACCTACCAGGTAATTATCTTCCCTAAGAAGACCTGCTGCTAACGAGGGTCCCAAAGAATACTCTTAATTATTCTTACTTACGCTCAGACAGTAGTTAAAAACAGTTATAATAACCCTCTGTAATTAACGTTCTTAGATATTACTGCCAGGCAATTACGTACCCTAAGAAACAGGTAATTAAGGACCGTAGACACAACTGCCAAGTACTTAAGGGTCATAGGAGTAAGTACTCCTGATTAAGAGCCATATGAATTAATATACAAAACAAGACAATTCGCACATTGCAAAACTAAAATATTATCACCGACGAAACTGGTCGTGTTCACTCCACTGACCTAAAAAATAAAATCCATCCTTGCTACGACAAGGTCGTCCGCAACGGACACCGGAATAATGCTACAAAATGCATGTGAACATCGTGGCGACAATGTTATCGTTCCTGCCAGGGGTGCCTACACAGTTCCTCGTGTGTACATGTGATATCCAGTGGCACATTTGACACCAAGTGCCACGAAGGATGTGTGGGTTCAGTTCACCTGAATGTGTCCTAATGTCCGCCTTCTTTAGAGCACAAACTATAGGCAGCTGTGTCAAGAGGGAGATGCTGCTTGGCTAAGGGGGTGAGCCTGAACTGTATCTGAGCTGTGGGATAAACCCGTTCTCAAGCTGTGCTCGATCCTGCAGTGCCCACCGCCAATTGATGTATTTATCAGCATACAGCCCGACCTCATACAGCCCGTCCTCATACAGCACGTCCTCAATACAACCTGGCCTCAAACATCCCGACCTCATACTGCACGTCCTCATACAGCTTGTCCTCTGGCAGCCCGTCCTCATAAACAAAGACCCAAAGTCCATTCCATCCACCCGCCAAACCCCCTGTTTGTGAATGAAAAACGGTTTACACACGGTTAGCTTTCTCACAACTGATGACGTTCGAACATTTCCGGAACAAGTGCTTTGCTGTCGAATTTTGTTCGAATTACAATACTGTAAATGCTTCACCCACGCACTACATATGCAAATAATCGCAACAGAACCTAAACACCTAACCTTGCCTAAGCAGTGCCTAAATATGTACAATATTTATAACATATTGTAATATAAAATATAAAATAATATAATTTATATTGGAGAAAATTCCTGTTTTGAATAAACAGCATGATCAAATTTAAGAATGTGGGGTTGAACGCTGGATGGAATAGACTTGGTCTGAGGATGTACTAACCCAATTGTACTTACCTAGTTGTGCTTGCGGAGGTTGAGCTTCGGCTTTTTGGTCCTGCCTTTCAACCGTCAATCAACTGATGTACAGATTCCTGAGCCTACTGTACTCTGTCATATCTACATTTGAAATTGTGTATGAAGTCAGCCTCCACCACATCACTTCCTAATGCATTCCATTTACTAACTACTCTGACATTGAAAAAGTTCTTTCTAATGTCTATGAGGCTCATTTGGGTACTCAACTTCTACCTGTGTCCCCTTGTGCGTGTACCACCCGTGTTAAATAATCCATCATTGTCCACCCTGTCAATTCCCCTGAGAATTTTGAATGTGGTGATCATGTGTCCCCATAGCTCTTCTGTCTTTCAGCGACGTGAGGTGCAGTTCACGTAGTTTGTCCTAATAACTTATGCCTCTTAGTTCTGGGACTAGCCTAATGGCATACCTCTGAACTTTTTCCAGCTTCGTCTTGTGCTTGACTAGATACGGGCTCCATGGTGGGGCTGCATACTCCAGGATTGGCCTTACATATGTGGTGTACAAGATTCTGAAGGATTCCTTACACAGGTTTCTGAAAAAAAGTTCTGATGTTAGCCAGCCTCGCATAGGCCGCTAATGTTATTCTTTTGATGTGGGCTTCAGGAGACAGGTTTGGCGTGATATCAACTCTTAGTTCTTTCTCTCTGTCCGTTTCGTGAAGGACTTCATCTCCCATTCGGTATCCAGTGACTGGCCTCCTAGTTCCTCCTCCAGGTTTCATCCCCTTACATTTACTTGGGTTGACCTTTTTAGCCATTTGTCGGACCATTCCTCTAGTTTGTCCAGATCATCTTGTAACCTTATACTATCCTCCTTTGTCTTGACCCTCCTCATTATTTTTGCATCATCAAAAAACATCCAGAGGAACGAGTCAATTCCTTCTGGGAGATCATTTACGAATATCAGAAACAGTATAGGTCCAAGGACTGATCACTATGGGTCTCCACTGGTGACTCCCCGCCATTCGGTGGCGGGGGAGTCACCCCTCACGGTGACTCGCTATGTTCTGTTGCTTAGGTACTTCCTTATCCAGTGGAGTACTTTCCCTTTCACTCCTGCCTGCATCTCTAGTTTGTACACTAGTCTCTTATGCGGTACTGTGCCCTCTCTCTCTATTGCCTGATTTTTGTTGCCTGGTCATAGAACTCAAATCAACCTGTAAGGCATGATTTGCCATCTCTGAACCCATGCTGATGTTGTGTTACAAATTTCTTCCGCTCCAGATGTTTTACTAGCTTTTTTCGCACAATCTTCTCTGTCATCTTGCATGGAAAGCAAGTTAGGGATACTGGCCTGTAGTTCAGTGCCTCCTGCCTATCACCCTTCTTGCATATCTGGACTACTTTGGCCGTCTTCCAAATTTTTGGCAGTTCACCTGTTACTAGGGATTTGTTGTACACCATAGAGATTGGCAGGCACAGAGCTTCTGCTTCTTCCTTTAGAATCCACGGTGAGATTCCAACCGGTCTATAGCCTTTGTCCCATTCAAATCTAGCAGATGCTTCCTCACCTTCCCACTGGTAATCACAAATTTCTCTAGTGGTGTCTGGTTTATATTCCCTCTCTTATCTCTGTGACGTCTCCTTGCTCTGAGGTGAAGACCTCCTGGAATTTCTTATTGAGTTCCTCGCACACTTCCTTGTTGTTTGTAGTGAATCCTTCAGTCCCCTATCCTCAGTTTCATTACCTGTTCCTTCACTGTTGTTTTTCTCCTGATGTGACTATGCAGCAGTTTGGGGTGAGTCTTTGCTTTGCTCGATATGTCACTTTCATATTGTCTCTTTACTTCTCTTCTCAACCTGACGTATTCATTCCTGGCGCTCTGATATCTTTCTCTGCTCTCTAGTGTTCTGTTGTTTCTATAGTTTCTCCACGCTCTTTTACTTAGTTCCTTTGCTAGCTTACAACTCTGATTAAAACATGGGTTTCTCATCTGCATTTAATTTTCTCCTTTTGGACTGGGACGAACTTGTCAATCGTTTCTTTATCAATCATGTCTTTTAACCGTCTTTCCTCTGAGCTCTGTTTCCAAAGCTGTTTCAGTTAGGAATTTTCTCATCTCCTCATAGTATCCATTCCGGAATGCCGGCCTCTTGCTTTCTGGTCCCTTCCTTGAGTACATTAACCGGCATTCTTCGACCAGATACTCAAACAACAGTACCCTGTGATCACTCATTCCCATGGGGGAATCAAGGCCGATAACCCTTATGTCTGAATCGTTCAAAGTGAATACTAGGTCGAGTTTTGCTGTTCATCATTGCCTCTCATTCTCGTGGGACCCTTGATATGCTGACTTAAAAAGTTTCCTGTCGCCACCTCCAACAGTTTTGCTCTCCATGTTTCCTCACCTCCATGTGGTATCTTGTTTTCCCAGTCTATCCTTCCATGATTAAATTCCCCCATTATGAGCAGATGGGCTCGATTTCTACAGGCAGCAGCAGCTACTCTCTTAATGATAGTGCTAACTGCCATGTTGTTTCTGTCATACTCTTGACTGGGTCTTCTTTCATTTGGTGGTGGGTTATATATCACTGCTGTGTATCTATGTATTTACATATGTAGGTTAGCTTAGCATTCAGTTCACTAGCCTTGTTTGTAATCCCATCTAAGTTTGAGTACATGACCGTGAAGCTGACTCTCTTCTGTCCATTCTCAGTTTCTGTTGATTCTACTGGAGTTGGGGCAAGGGATATCTGGGGTTCGAGGGCGTTGGAAGGAGGACCTGGGGGGTCTGGGGTGTGAGGGGGCTGGGAGGATCTGGAGTAGGGGGGGGCTAGGTGGGCCTGATGTGGTACGGCTGAGGGGGTCTGGGGATGGGAGTTAATTGAGGCATGGGATGGGGGAGGTGGAGGGGCATGTGTTGGGAGGTCACGGGTTGGGGTATGCAGGGGAGACTGGGGTGGGTTAGCAGGGAGGTCAGGGGTTGGGGATCGGAGGGGAGCCTGTGGAGGGGGTGTCGGGTGGGAGGGTGTGGGGTAGGATGGAGAGTTTGGGGTGGGGGAACTGGGCAGGGCATGGGCTGGAGAAACAGGGAAGGGCATGGGGTGCTGGAACAGGGAGGAGCTGGGGTAGGGGGTTAGGGAAGAAAAAGGGCATGGGGGGATTAGGAGTCAGGGAACATGGGGGGGGGGCATTGTCTGAAAGGGACTTTACTGTCTGGGGAGATGCAGGTGATTGGTGAGGGATGGCTGAGGGGTTGGTTGGTGGGAGGCTTCTGTTACAATCCTCCCTGGGGGTGCTGGCCTGCTGGTGGGGGGATTCCCACTCCCCTCTGAGGTTTCTGGAGATACTGAGCTGAGTCTTGTGGCTCCCATATCCCCACCCCTTTCTTCTGCTCTTCCTGAATAGAATTTTCTCCTTTGTTGCCTCGTTCGTGAGCACTACCATTATCAGTCGTTTCTTTTTCTTTTTGTAGATGCCCAACCTGAAATCATTCTCTGTGTTGCGATTTGCCTCCTCCATATCCAGTCCCTCCAAGATCTCTGTCATAGTTGCTCTGTCCCTCCTTCTCCATTCCTCCCGATTGGATCCTTCTGGTTCCTGTACTCCTAAAGCTATAACTGTTCTTTTCCTTTTCAGCTTTTGTCCAGTGCATTTTGCAGCTTCCTGTGAGGTAGCTGCTTTCATAGCTGCTGACTCTAAAGCGGCCTCGGCACTTGGGCTGTTTTGCAGAATTTCTGCAAAAGAGAGTCCCCCTGGAAGGAGCCTTCCATCAGCTTCGTCCCCTGTTTTCAGGAGGTTGCATTCCCCGTACTGGTTTGAATTCTGATTTTCCCTGAGTCTCTTTATCTCCTCTCTGGCTTCCTCCGAATCACTCCTTTGGCTCTGTATTAATGCTTGCATTTCTTGCTGGTCTCTGGCAAATCCCTCTTTCATGTCCTACAGGTCTCTGCTGAATCCTATTTTCATTTCTTGCAGGTCTCTGTTGAATCCCATTTGCATTGCCTGCAGGTCTTTGCCAAATTCCCTTAATGTCTGGTTCAGCCATTCTTAGGTAGTATCCACCATTTTCCCCTGTCCCTGTGGGTTGTGATGTCCCTCCATCATTTTCCCTGGCTGAGGGAAAACGTCCTGTCTTTCCTTCATGCATGTGTTTGTGTTTATATGTGTGTTTGTTGTATGTGTGTGTGTTTATGCATGTGCGTGCGAGTGCGTGCGTGTCCATGCGTGTGTGTGTGCGTGTGTATGTTCGCAGAGGGGGTGGGGGATACGTGGGAAGATGGAGGGTGGGAGTGGACGGAGATGGTCACTTCAGGTCAGATGGTGGGAGGGAGTGAGGGAGATGTAGGGGGTCCCACTGTGTAGGAGGGTTTTGGGTGTAGGGGGAGGGATATCTGGTATGCTTCAGAGGAAGTGTGAAAAGGGAGAGGGTAAAATATGTGTGTTTATGTGTGTGTGTACTCACCTAGTTGTACTCACCTAGTTGTGTTTGCGGGGGTAGTGCTCTGGCTCTTTGGCCCCGCCTCTCAACTGTCAATCAACTGGTGTACAGATTCCTGAGCCTATTGAGTACAGAGTACAGAGCCCTGTGGAACCCCGCGGGTGACATCTCGCCACTCTGATGCCTCCCCCCCTCACCGTTACTCGATGTTTCCTATTGCTTAGATACTCCCTTATCCACTGGAGCACCTTACCTTTTACTCCTGCATGCTGCTCTAACTTTTGTAACAACCTTATGTGAGGTACTGTGTCAAAGGCTTTCTGACAATCCAAGAATATGCATTCTGCCCACCCTTCTCTTTCCTGCCTAATTTGTATTGCTTGGTCATAGAACCCATGCTGGTGGTGTGTTACAAAGCTGTTTCCCTCCAGATGCTCTACGAGCCTTTTCCTTACAATCTTCTCCATCACCTTGCATAGTATACAAGTTAGGGAAACTTGCCTGTAGTTCAGTGCCTCTTGCCTGTCACCCTCTTTGTAAATTGGGACTACATTAGCTGTCTTCCAGCTTTCCGGAAGGTCTCTCGTTTCCAGTGACCTGTTATACACCATAGAGAGTGGCACACTTAGTGCTTCTGCACCTTCTTGTAGAATCCACGGTGAGATTCTGTCAGGCCCAACAGCCTTTGACACATTCAGCTCCAACAGATTTCTTTTGACCTCATCACTGGTGAGGTAAAATTCTTCCAAGGTTGTTCGGTTTGCCTCCTCATTTAGTGCAGGGACCTCTCCTTGTTCTATTGTGAAGACCTCCTGGAATCTCTTGTTGAGTTCTTCACACATCTCTTTGTCGTTGTCTGTGTATCTGTTCTCCCCTTTTCTCAGTTTCATCATTTGTTCCTTCACTACTGTTTTCCTCCTGATGTGGCTGTGGAGCAGTTTTGGTTGGGTCTTAGCTTTACTCATGATGTCATTTTCATACTGCCTCTCTGCTTCTCTCCTCACTCTAATGTACTCATTTCTGGCCCTCTGGGATCTCTCCTTGCTCTCTGGTGTTCAGTTGTTCCTGTAGTTTTCCCCACGTTCTTTTACATGGCGAATTGTAAATTGCTTCGCTGCCGCACATTCCTGGTTGAACCACGGATTCTTCAGTTGCTTTTCATTTTTCCCTTTTTGGAGTGGGATAAACCTGTCTGCAGCCTCCTGACACTTCTGAGTGACATAATCCATCATATCCTGTACAGTTTTTTCTCTGAGTTCTTTTTCCCATAGTATTCCCATTAGGAAGTTCCTCATCTCGTCATATTTTCCTCTTCAGTAATTTAGTCTTTATCCTTGGATAGGTTATCCCTACTTCTACCAGATACTCAAATATCAATACACTGTGGTCACTATGGGAGTTTCATATTTGACTTTCCTTATTTCTGAGTCATTTAAGGTGAATATTAGGTCGAGTGTAGCGAGTTCGTCATTTCCTCTCATTCTTGTGGATCCCTTGACATTTTGGCTCAGAAAGTTCCTTGTACTCACTTCCAAAAGTTTAGATCTTCATGTGTCTTCACCTCCATGTGGGTCCCCATTCTCCCAGTGTATCTGCCCATGATTAAGAGTCTGGATCCATTCCTACAGGTAACTGAAGCTGCAGTTGCCTGCAGGAACTCTATTATGTTAATGGCAGCAATATTGCCCACCTCTCTATTATGTTAATGGTAGCCATGTTGTTTCTGTCGAACTCTTGTCTGGGTCTTCTGTCATTTAATGGAGGGTTGTAAATGACTGCCACTATTATCTTAAGTCCACCCATTGTCATTGTTCCTGTTATGTAATCTCTGAATCCGTCGCAGCCCTGAATTTCCATCTCTTCAAAGCACCATTCCTTCCTTATCAGCAGAGCCACTCCTCCTCCTCTCCCGTCTCTCTCTTTCCTTACTATATAAAAGTCCTTTGGAAACACAGCATTTGTCATGACTCCTGACAACTTTGTTTCTGAGTCCTATTACATCTGGGTTTTCTTCCTGCGCCCTTTCTGCCTGTTCACTTGCTTTGTTGGTAATCCCATCGATGTTTGAGTATATTACCTTGAAGCTCACTTTCCTATATCCATTTTCACCCACCCTCCCCACTAGTGCAGGAAGCTGTTCCATGGGCATTGCTGCTTGGGTAAGCTCATCCTCGTGTTGGGTAGTTACCAGGGGTTCTGAGGGAGGTGGGATAGGGGGGGGGAGGAGTGGCAGGGGGAGGATGGCTTAGAACTGGGGTGGGTGATAGAGGACTTACTTCGTGTCTGGACCGGCTTGGGCAGGAGGAAGACCAGGGGGTGGGAGGGAAGGGGATACTCGGGGTAGGGATGGAGGGTGGAATTGAGTGGAATGGTGGAATTCCCCACCTATAGGGTGGCGAGTTGGGATGTTGCAGTCCCCTCTGGGGTTCCCGAGGTGCTGGGTTGGGGTTCCACACACCCCTCTGGGATTGCTGGGTTGGGGGTTGAGGTTCCCTGGCTCCCTTCCCTCAGCCTGCGCCTTTTCCTTGGATCTGCTGCCTGTATTATCTCCTTCTTGGTCATGTCGCTCTGAAGGAATACCTGTCTGTAATTCGTTACATATTTCAGTTTGCTCTTTTTTGTTAGTATGTCCTCTTTGATGCACTCGTTTTTGAGCAATACCTTGATCAACCGGTCTTTGTCTTTGTTGTACTGGCCAATCCGGTAAAACTTTTCTATGTCTGTTTCAGCCCCTTCCATACCTATCTTCTTTAGTATCCCTGCCACTGCAGCTTTGTCCTTAGACCTCCATTCTTCCCTTGTGGAACCCTCTTGTTCCTTAACACCTATCCCTACTACAGCTCTTTTCCATTCCAGTAACTGGCTCGTGCATCTAGTTACTGCTTTCAATAAAACTTCCTTGACTGTGGACATTGCTCCTGGGCTCTTCATCATTTCAGCAAAGGTGGCACCCATTGTAGGGGTCCCTGCCATTGCTACATCTCCTGGTACCTGGGGGTTGGTCCTCTGGGCCACAGTCTGAGGAGATCGTTTTTTTGGTTTGTTATCACCTCTTGTGCTGCCTTAAGTTTATTCTGCAGTTTATTTATGAGTCCTCTTATGTCTTTCAGTTCCTCAGTGATTTCCCTCCGTGTGTGAACAGTCATCTCCATGTATGTCTCGTCCTGTTCCTCTCCTCCACCTGTGTTCTGTTTTCTTACCATCCTGCTTGATCCCTTTTCTTTTCCCTAGCGTTTGTTAGTCTACGCTAACCCCAGTGTGTGTATGTGTGTGTGTGTGTGTGTGTGTGTGTGTGTGTGTGTGTGTGTGTGTGTGTGTGTGTGTGTGTGTGTGTGTGTGTGTGTGTGTGTGTGTGTGTGTGTGTGAGTGGGAGTGTTTGAGGGGGGGGGGGGAAGAGGAGGGAGTCAGAGGGGCGAGTGTATGGGGGCGGTGATGGCGGGAAGTTCGGGAGGGAGGGTGTTCGCATGTATGGTGAGAGGGGGGTGGTATGGAGGGGGGTCAGCCAGTGCCAGGAGGGAGGGAAGGATGGGGGGCGAGGAAGAGGGATGGATGGAGGAAGGGAGGGAGAGAAGGAGAGTGAGAGCGAGAGAGGGAGAGCGAAAGAGGGCTTTAGCTAATCTCCAAGGCTACTTGTCATACTAAAAACACAGTACACCGTTAACTGACACTAGAGGGTCTTACCAGCCAGCTCAACCACCAGAGCACACACTAGGTGAGTATGAAGCATCTGTAGTAGCTGAGGTTGTTGTTGTTCCACACCGCTGCCAGGACCCAAGTTTCCTCCCTCGTGGCTCAGATGTCGTACTCCTATTGTAGTTGTTCACTTCACAAAACCCTACACAGCCCCTAAATTGCTGGGGGTCTATGCGTTGTGTAACACTTTGTACTGTCACTACGCACTGATTTTCATCCGAATCACTGTGATGTCCAGAGAAATGACTACTTATTCAAGGAGTGCGGTCCCACACGAGTTCCATGTTCCTTGTCCCTGTGTGTGTAACTCACCTAGTTGTGTTTGTGGGGGTTGAGCACTGGCTCTTTGGTCCCGCCTCTCAACCGTCAATCAACAGGTGTACAGATTCCTGAGCCTATTGGGCTCTATCATATTTACACTTGAAAATGTGTATGAAGTCAGCCTCTACCACATCACCTCTTAATGCATTCCATTTGTTAACCACTCTGACACTAAAAAAGTTCTTTCTAATATCTCTGTGGCTCATTTGGGCACTCAGTTTCCACCAAGTGCGTGTGCCCCTTGTTTTAAATAGCCTGTCTTTATCTACCCTATCAATTCCCTTGAGAATCTTGAATGTAGTGATCATGTCCCCCATAACTCTTCTGTCTTACAACGAAGTGAGGTTTAATTCCCGTAGTCTCTCCTCGTAGCTCATACCTCTCAGCTCGGGTACTAGTCTGGTGGCAAACCTTTGAACCTTTTCCAGTTTAGTCTTATTCTTGACTAGATATGGACTCCATGCTGGGGCTGCATACTCCAGGATTGGCCTCACATATGTGGTATACAAAGTTCTGAATGATTCTTTACACAAGTTTCTGAATGCCGTTCGTATGTTGGCCTGCCTGGCATATGCCGCTGATGTTATCTTCTTGATATGAGCTGCAGGAGACAGGTCTGGAGTGATATCAACCCCCAAGTCTTTTTCTTTTTCTGACTCCTGAAGAATTTCCTCTCCCAGATGATACCTTGTATTTGGCCTCCTGATCCCTTCACCCATCTTCATTACATTATATTTGGTTGGGTGAAACTCTAACAACCATTTGTTCGACCATTCCTTCAGTCTGTTTAAGTCTTTTTGAAGCCTCAAACAGTCCTCTTCTGTCTTAATCCTTCTCATAATTTTGGCATCGTCCGCAAACATTGAGAGAAATGAATCTATACCCTCCGGGATATCATTTACATATATCAGTAACAAAATAGGACCGAGTACAGAGCCCTGTGGGACTCCACTGGTGACTTCACGCCAATCGGAGGTCTCACCCCTCACCGTAACTCTCTGCTTCCTATTGCTTAGGTACTCCCTTATCCACTGGAGCACCTTACCAGCTACACCTGCCTGTCTCTCCAGCTTATATATCAGCCTCTTATGAGGTACTGTGTCAAAGGCTTTCCGACAATCCAAGAAAATGCAGTCCGCCAGCCCTCTCTTTCTTGCTTAATCTTTGTCACCTGGTCGTAGAATTCTTTTAAGGCAGTCAGGCAAGATTTACCCTCCCTGAACCCATGTTGGCGATTTGTCACGAAGTCCCTGCTCTCCAGACGTGCTACCAGGTTTTTTCTCACGATCTTCTCCATCACCTTGCATGGTATACAAATCAAGGACATTGACCTGAAGTTCAGTGCCTCTTGCCTGTCGCTCTTTTTGTATATTGGGACCACATTCGCCGTCTTCCATATTTCTGGTAGGTCTCCCGTATCCAGTGACCTACTATACACTAAGGAGAGTGGCAAGCAAACTGCCTCTGCACACTCTTTCAGTACCCATGGCGGGATCCCGTCTGGACCAACAGTCTTTCTAACATCCAAATCCAGCAGGTGTCTCTTGACCTCCTCTCTCGTAATTTCGAATTCTTCCAAGGCCGCCTGGTTTCCTTCTCTTTCTCCTAGCACAGTGACCTCACCTTGTTCTGTTGTGAAGACCTCTTGGAACCTCTTGTTGAGTTCATCACACACCTCTTTGTCATTCTCTGTATACCTGTCCTCGCCTGTTCTAAGTTTCACTACCTGTTCTTTCACTGTGGTTTTCCTTCTGATGTGACTGTGGAGTAGCTTGGGTTCGGTCTTGGCTTTGTTTGCTATAACATTTTCATAAATTTTCTCTGCTTCTCTTCTCACCCTGACATACTCATTCCTGGTTCTCTGTTATCTCTCTCTGCTTTCTGGTGTTCTGTTATTCCGGAAGTTCCTCCACGCCCTTTTGTTCATTTTTTTTGCTTCCATACATGCCCTATTATACCATGGATTCTTCTTTTGCTTCTCGGATTTTTCCTTTTGGGCCGGGATGTATCTGCTTACTGCCTCCTGACACTTTTGGGTGACATAGTCCATCATATCTTGTACAGACTTAGCTCTGAGGTCTGTGTCCCAAGGTATTTCCCTTAGGAAGCTTCTCATCACCTCATAATTTCCCTTTCGGTATGCCAGCCTTTTGTTTCCTAGTTCTTTTTCGGGGGGGGGGGATAATTCCTAGCTCTACCAGGTACTCAAAGTTCAATACACTGTGATCACTCATTCCTAAGGGTGCTTCCATCTTGACTTCCCTTATATCCCACTCATTTAGGGTAAATATCAGATCAAGCATTGCTGGTTCATCTTCTACTCTCATTCGTGTTGGATCCTTGATGAGCTGGGTTAGAAAGTTTCTTGTTGCCACGTCCAGCAGATTAGCTCTCCATGTTTCTGGTCCTCCATGGGGTCTCTGTTCTCCCAATCTATATTCCCATGGTTGAAGTCTCTCATGATTAGTAGTCCAGATCCATTCCTGCTAGCAACAGTAGCTGCTCTCTCTATTATGTTAATGGTGGCCATATTGTTTCTATCATATTCCTGTCTGGGTCTTCTGTCATTTAGTGGTGGATTATATATGACTACGACTATAATTTTTTTTTCCCTCCAGTTGTTATTGCTCCTATTGTTTTGTATGTGTGTGTGTGTGTGTGTGTGTGTGTGTGTGTGTGTGTGTGTGTGTGTGTGTGTGTGTGTGTGTGTGTGTGTGTGTGTGTGTGTGTGTGTGTGTGTGTATGTGTGTGTGTGTGTGTGTGTGTGTGTGTGTGTGTGTGTATGTGTGTGTCTGTGTGTGTGTGTGTGTGTGTGAGTGTGTGTGTGTGTGTGTGTGTATGTGTGTGTGTGTGTGTGTGTGTATTTGTGTGTGTGTGTGTGTGTACTCACCTAGTTGTGGTTTCGGGGGTTGAGCTCTGGCTCTTTGGTCCCGCCTCTCAACCATCAATCAACAGGAATACAGATTCCTGAGCCTATTGGGCTCTATCATATCTTCACTTGAAACTGTGTATGGAGTCAGCCTCCACCACATCACGTCCTAATGCATTCCATTTGTCAACCACTCTGACACTAAAAAAGTTCTTTCTAATATCTCTGTGGTCCATTCCGACACTCAGTTTCCACCTATGTCCCTTAGTGTGTGTGTCCCTTGTGGTAAATAGCCTGTAGATATCTACCCTATCAATTCTCTTGAGAATCTTGAATGTGGTGACCATGTCCCCCCCCCTCCTAACTCTTCTGTCTTCCAGCGAAATGAGGTTTAATTCCCGAAGCCTCTCCTCGTAGCTCATACCTCTCAGCTTGGGTACTAGTCTGGTGGCAAACCTTTGAACCCTTTCCAGTTTGGTCTCTTTCTTGACTAGATATGGTCTCCATGCTGGGGCTGCATACTCCAGGATTGGCCTGACATATGTGGTATACAAAGTTCTGAATGATTCCTTACACAAGTTTCTGAATGCCGTTCATATGTTGGATAGTCTGGCATATGCCGCTGATGTTATCCTCTTGATATGAGCTGCAGGGGACAGGTCTCGCGTGATGTCAACCCCCAAGTCTTTTTCTCTCCCTGACTCATGAAGAATTTCATTTCCCAGATGATACGTTGTATCTGGCCTCCTGCTCCCTACCCCCTATCTTCATTATATTACATTTGCTTGGGTTAAACTCTGACAACCATTTGTTCGACCATTCCTGCAGCTTGTCCAGATCTTCTTGAAGCCTCAAGCATTCAACCTCTGTCTTAATCCCTCTCATAATTTTGGCGTCGTCAGCAAACAATTATGTGTGTGTGTGTGTGTGTGTGTGTGTGTGTGTGTGTGTGTGTGTGTGTGTGTGTGTGTGTGTGTGTGTACTCACCTAGTTCACCTAGTTGTAATCACCTAGTTGTGTTTGCGGGGGTTGAGCTCTGGCTCTTTGGTCCCGCCTTTCAACCGTCAATCAACAGGTGTACAGATTCCTGAGCCTATTGGGCTCTATCATATCTACACTTGAAACTATGTATGGAGTCAGCCTCCACCACATCACTTCCTAATGCATTCCATTTGTCAACCACTCTGACACTAAAAAAGTTCTTTCTAATATCTCTGTGGCTCATTTGGGCGTTCAGTTTCCACCTGTGTCCCCTTGTGCGTGTGTCCCTTGTGTTAAATAGCCTGTCTTTATCTACCCTATCAATTCCCTTGAGAATCTTGAATGTAGTGATCATGTCCCCCCTAACTCTTCTGTCTTCCAGCGAAGTGAGGTTCAATTCCCGCAGTCTCTCCTCGTAGCTCATACCTCTCAGCTCGGGTACTAGTCTAGTGGCAAATCTTTGAACCTTTTCCAGTTTAGTTTTATCCTTGACTAGATATGGACACCATGCTGGGGCTGCATACTCCAGAATTGGCCTCACATATGTGGTATACAAAGTTCTGAATGATTCTTTACACAAATTTCTGAATGCCGTTCGTATGTTGGCCAGCCTGGCATATGCCGCTGATGTTATCCTCTTGATATGTGCTGCAGGAGACAGGTCTGGCGTGATATCAACTCCCAAGTCTTATTCTTTGTCTGACTCCTGAAGGATTTCCTCTCCCAGATGATACCTTGTATTTGGCCTCCTGCTCCTTACACCTATCTTCATTACATTACATTTGGTTGGGTTGAACTCTAACAAACACTTGTTCGACCATTCCTTCAGTTTGTCTAGGTCTTCTTGAAGCCTCAAACAGTCCTCTTCTGTCTTAATCCTTCTCATAATTTTGGCATCGTCCGCAAACATTGAGAGAAATGAATCTATACCCTCCGGGAGATCATTTACATATATCAGAAACAAGATAGGACCGAATACAGAGCCCTGTGGGACTCCACTGGTGACTTCACGCCAATGAGAGGTCTCACCCCTCACCGTAACTCTCTGCTTCCTATTGCTTATGTACTCCCTTATCCACTGGAGCACCTTACCAGCTACACCTGCCTGTCTCTCCAGCTTATGTAGCAGCCTCTTATGCGGTACTGTGTCAAAGGCTTTCCGACAATCCAAGAAAATGCAGTCCGCCCAGGCCTCTCTTTCTTGCTTAATCTGTCACCTGGTCATAGAATTCTATTAAGCCCGTCAGGCAAGATTTACCCTCTCTGAACCCATGTTGTCGATTTGTCACGAAGTCCCTTCTCTCCAGATGTGCTACCAGGTTTTTTCTCACGATCTTCTCCATCACCTTGCATGGTATACTAGTCAAGGATACTGGCCTGTAGTTCAGTGCCTCTTGCCTGTCGCCCTTTTTGTATATTGGGACCACATTCACACACACACACACACACCACACATTGTGTGTGTGTGTGTGTGTGTGTGTGTGTGTGTGTGTGTACTCACCTAATTGTACTCACCTAATTGTGCTTGCGGGGGTTGAGCTCTGGCTCTTTGGTCCCGCCTCTCAACCGTCAATCAACTGGTGTACAGATTCCTGAGCCTATTGGGCTCTATCATATCTACATTTGAAACTGTGAATGGAGTCAGCCTCCACCACATCACTTCCTAATGCATTCCATTTGCTAACTACTCTGACACTGAAAAAGTTCTTTCTAACGTCTCTGTGGCTCATTTGGGTACTCAGCTTCCACCTGTGTCCCCTTGTTCGCGTCCCACCAGTGTTGAAAAGTTCATCCTTGTTTACCCGGTCGATTCCCCTGAGGATTTTGTAGGTTGTGATCATGTCCCCCCTTACTCTTCTGTCTTCCAGTGTCGTGAGGTGCATTTCCCGTAGCCTTTCCTCATAACTCATGCCTCTTAGTTCTGGGACTAGTCTAGTAGCATACCTTTGGACTTTTTCCAGCTTCGTCTTGTGCTTGACCAGGTACGGGCTCCATGCTGGGGCCGCATACTCCAGGATTGGTCTTACATATGTGGTGTACAAGATTCTGAATGATTCCTTACACAGGTTCCTGAACGCCGTTCTGATGTTAGCCAGCCTCGCATATGCCGCAGACGTTATTCTCTTTATGTGGGCTTCAGGAGACAGGTTTGGTGTGATATCAACTCCTAGATCTTTCTCTCTGTCTGTTTCATTAAGTACTTCATCTCCTATTCTGTATCCTGTGCCTGGCCTCCTGTTTCCACTGCCTAGTTTCATTACTTTGCATTTACTCGGGTTGAACTTCAACAGCCATTTGTTGGACCATTCACTCAGTCTATCCAGGTCATCTTGTAGCCTCCTACTATCATCCTCTGTTTCAATCCTCCTCATAATTTTTGCATCGTCGGCAAACATTGAGAGGAACGAATCTATACCCTCTGGGAGATCATTTACATATACCAGAAACAGTATAGGTCCAAGGACTGACCCCTGCGGGACTCCACTTGTGACGTCTCGCCAATCTGAGACCTCACCCCTCACACAGACTCGTTGTCTCCTGTTGCTTAGGTATTCCTCTATCCACCGGATTACCTTCCCTCTCACTCCAGCCTGCATCTCCAACTTTCGCACTAGCCTCTTGTGTGGCACTGTATCAAAGGCTTTCTGACAATCCAAAAATATGCAGTCTGCCCACCCTTCTCTTTCTTGCCTTATTTTTGTTGCCTGGTCGTAGAATTCAAGTAACCCTGTGAAGCAGGACCTGCCATCCCTGAACCCATGTTGATGCTGTGTTACAAAGTTCCTTCGCTCCAGATGCTCCACTAGTTTTTTTCGCACAATCTTCTCCATCAGCTTGCATGGTATGCAGGTTAGGGACACTGGCCTGTAGTTCAGTGCCTCCTGTCTATCCCCTTTCTTGTATATCGGGACTACGTTAGCTGCTTTCCAAATATCTGGCAGTTCCCCTGTTGCCAGTGATTTGTTATACACTATGGAGAGTGGTAGGCTCAGTTCTCTTGCTCCTTCCTTTAGAACCCAAGGGGAGATTCCATCTGGGCCTATAGCCTTCGTCACGTCCAACTCTAGTAAACACTTCCTTACTTCCCCACTGGTAATAGCTGTGTGTGTGTGTGTGTGTGTGTGTGTGTGTGTGTGTGTGTGTGTGTGTGTGTGTGTGTGTGTGTGTGTGTGTGTGTGTGTGTATGTGTACTCACCTAGTTGTACTCACCTAGTTGTGTCTGCAGGATCGAGCATTGACTCTTGGATCCCGCCTTTCGAGCATCGGTTGTTTACAGCAATGACTCCTGTCCCATTTCCCTATCATACCTGGTTTTAAAATTATGAATAGTATTTGCTTCCACAACCTGTTCCTGAAGTGCATTCCATTTTCCCACTACTCTCACGCTAAAAGAAAACTTCCTAACATCTCTGTGACTCATCTGAGTTTCAAGCTTTCATCCATGTCCCCTCATTCTGTTACTATTCCGTGTGAACATTTCGTCTATGTCCACTCTGTCAATCCCTCTGAGTATCTTATACGTTCCTATCATGTCCCCCCTCTCCCTTCTTCTTTCTAGTGTCGTTGTGGGAACCGACCTGTGAGATTTATATTTATTTAATTTATATGAATTTATATTTACGTTAATTTATATACTTCGATAGCAATTTGTATAATGATAAGTGGACTGTATTTCTGCAATAATCTCATAATCTCACAAATCGATCCTCTACACATTAGGGGGGTTTATTAAATTAATATATATGCAGCCAATCAAACTACAGTATTAACTACATACATTGAAAAGGTTCCTTATCTTATAGTACAGCAGGTTAGTCCACCAGGTATAACTAGGGTGTAGACACCAAATTATCCTCTTTGAGGTAGCTTCCATCCCCCAGTAACTGGTGCACAAAATCTTGCTTCCTCGTCTTGACCTGTCAAAAGGGCTCTAGCTGTAAAGCCAGATTCTATATATGACAAGCTATATCAAAGAAAACACTATACATGGAACCTTAAAGACCTGGCTTAATTACCTTTAGTTTGAGGCTTCCACGTGCTCTAACCAGGTCACCCTATATAATGACATTAATGGCCATAAATGAAGATACATGGGTTTCGGAAAGAACACTTAGCTTGAATTTGTTGACAGCGTGTTGAAAATGGTACACCTTTGGTTTCCATAACACTACGTCCAAGTAAAATTAACAGGAGCCGAATTTGCTCCCGTGTGAGCCTCTGGTCTCATATAAACAATGGCTGCCCTCCTTCCTCACCCTGACGCCTGGCTTACATTGTCCACATGACAAAGTGATAGAAGGGTCACATTTACTCTACTTTAATAATGATGATTAAGTTAATTTATATGAGATGTTTTATGATGGTAAAGTCCAAAGACTAATGTATTTAAGAATAATTCCCACCATAATAGGTGGTGAATATAATAGTATGTGGTGATGATATCCCGTTTTCTATAGACGGTAATTCCACTACAAGTTACGTTTTCTATGGGTAACTTGTTGGTAATACAGCAGCTATTATTATCTGTCTGTATGATATATTAAATGGTGTCGGATTTTCCGACAGTCGTAAGGCACAGTTCCCTCAGGCGCTCCTCATACCCCATCCCTCGTAGCTCTGGGACGAGTCTCGTTGCAAACCTCTGAACCTTTTCCATTTTCATTATATGCTTCTTCAGATGGGGACTCCATGATGAGGCGGCATACTCTAAGACTGGCCTTATGTAGGCAGTGTAAAGCGCCCTAAATGCCTCCTTACTTAGGTTTCTGAATGATGTTCTAACTTTTGCCAGTGTAGAGTACGCTGCTGTCGTTATCCTATTTATATGTGCCTCAGGAGATAGATTAGGTGTTACGTCCACCCCCAGGTCTCTTTCACGCGTCGGTTCAGGTAGGCTGTTCCCCTTCATTGTGTACTGTCCCTTTGGTCTCCTATCTCCTAGTCCCATTTCCATAACTTTACATTTGCTCGTGTTGAATTCCAGTAGCCATTTCTCTGACCATCTCTGCAACCTGTTCAGGTCCTCTTGGAGGATCCTGCAATCCTCATCTGTCACAACTCTTCTCATCAACTTTGCGTCATCCGCAAACATCGACATGTAGGACTCTACGCCTGTAAACATGTCGTTAACATATACAAGAAATAGAATTGGTCCCAGCACCCATCCTTGTGGTACTCCACTTGTTACTGTTCGCCAGTCCGACTTCTCGCCCCTTACCGTAACTCTTTGGCTCCTTCCTGTTAGGTAGTTCCTTATCCATGCTAGGACCTTTCCCCCCACCCCCGCCTGCCTCTCGAGCTTGAACAGCAGTCTCATGTGCGGTACTGTATCAAAGGCTTTTTGGCAGTCCAGAAATATGCAGTCTGCCCAACCTGTGTGTGTGTGTGTGTGTGTGTATGTGTGTTTGTGTGTGTGTGTGTGTGAGTGTGTGTGTGTGTACTCACCTATTTGTACTCACCTATTTGTGCTTGCAGGATCGAGCATTGACTCTTGGATCCCGCCTTTCCAGCTATCGGTTGTTTACAGCAATGACTCCTGTCCCATTTCCCTATCATACCTAGTTTTAAAAGTGTGAATAGTATTTGCTTCCACAACCTGTTCCCCAAGTGCATTCCATTTTTCCACTACTCTCACGCTAAAAGAAAACTTCCTAACATCTCTGTGACTCATCTGAGTTTCCAGTTTCCACCCATGTCCCCTCGTTCTGTTATTATTACGTGTGAACATTTCATCTATTTCCACTTTGTTAATTCCCCTGAGTATTTTATATGTCCCTATCATATCTCCTCTCTCCCTTCATTTCTCTAGTGTCGTAAGGTTCAGTTCCTTCAGCCGCTCTTCATATCCCATCCCTCGTAACTCTGGGACAAGCCTCGTCACAAACCTCTGAACCTTCTCCAGTTTCTTTATGTGTTTCTTCAGGTGGGGGCTCCATGATGGCGCGGCATACTCTAAGACGGGTCTCACCTAGGCAGTGTAAAGCGCCCTAAAAGCCTCCTCATTTAGGTTTCTGAATGAAGTTCTAATTTTCGCCAGTGTAGAGTACGCTGCTGTCGTTATCCTATTTATATGTGCCTCAGGAGTTAGATTAGGTGTCACATCCACTCCCAGGTCTCTTTCTCGAATCGTTACAGGTAGGCTGTTCCCCTTCATTGTGTACTGTCCCTTTGGTCTCCTGTCACCTGATCCCATTTCCATAACTTTACATTTACTGGTGTTAAACTCCAGTAGCCATTTCCCTGACCATCTCTGCAGCCTGTTTAAGTCCTCTTGGAGGATCCTACAATCCTCGTTTGTCACAACTCTTCTCATTAATTTTGCGTCATCCGCAAACATTGACATGCATGATTCCACTCCTGTAAACATATCATTTACGTAAATTAGAAAGAGGATTGGTCCCAGCACCGATCCTTGAGGTACTCCACTTGTTACTGTTCGCCAGTCCGACTTCTCGCCCCTTACCATTACCCTCTGGCTCCTTCCTGTTAGGTAGTTCTTCACCCATACTAGGGCCTTTCCGCTTACTCCTGCCTGCCTCTCAAGTTTGTATAGCAGTCTCATGTGCGGTACCGTACCAAAGGCCTTTTGGCAGTCAAGAAATATGCAGTCTGCCCAGCCTTCTCTGTCCTGCCTTATCCTTGTTACTTTATCATAGAATTCTAAAAGGTTTGTTAGGCATGATTTCCCTGTCCAGAACCCATGTTGGTGCTTGTTTACAAACCCAATGCTCTCCAGGTGCTCAACAAGTCTTTGCCTAATTATTCTTTCAAGTATTTTGCAGGGGATGCTTGTCAGTGATACGGGTCTGTAGTTAAGTACCTCCTCCCTATCACCTTTTTTGAAAATCGGTACGACATTTCCCTCCTTCCAGCAACTGGGCAATTCTCCCGACATAAGTGACTCATTAAAGATCATTGCCAGAGGCACGCTGAGAGCCTGCGCTGCCTCTTTAAGTATCCACGGTGATACTTTGTCTGGTCCAACAGCTTTATTTGCATCCAGTGTTGTCAACTGTTTCATTACATCCTCTGCTGTCACCTCTATATCTGATAGTCTTTCATCTTGGGTAATCTCTTCTAACAATGGGAGCTGCTCAGGCTCGGTTGTGAACACTCCATGGAATTTTGCATTCAGTACCTCGCAGATTTCCTTGTCGCTTTCTGTATATGCCCCTTCTGTTTTCCTCAGTCTTGTCACTTGGTCATTTACCGACATCTTCCTTCTTATATGGCTATGTAGTAATTTTGGTTGCTTTTTCGCTTTGACTGCAATATCATTCTCATAATTTCTTTCCGACACTCGTCTTATGTTAATGTAATCATTCCTAGCTCTGTTACATCTAATCCTGTTATCCTCTGTCCTTTGTCTTCTGTACTTCCTCCACTCCCTCCTGTTTCTCACCTTTGCTTCCTGACACTGTCTTTTAAACCATGGGTTATTATATTCCCTCCTGCTTTTTTCCTTTATTGTTGGAATAACTCTCTCTTCAGCCTCCTTGCATTTCAATATGACTTGGTTCATCATACCTTGCACTGTTTTTCCTCTAAGTTCTTCCTCCCACTGCACTTCTCCCAGGTAGTTCCTTATCCTTCTGTAGTCCCCTTTTCTGTAATCAAGTCTCCTTTCCCGGACCTCTTGTCCTTTGGTCACAATTTTAAGCTCCATCATGTAGTCAAAGACTAGGACACAATGGTCACTAGCTCCTAGTGGTATTTCATGTTCCAACTGCTCGATGTCTTCTACATTCTGGGTGAAAATGAGATCTAATAGGCTGGGCGTATCCCCTCCTCTTTCACTAGTATCTTCTTTCACATTCTGTGTTAGGAAATTCCTGTCAATAACGTCTACCAGGTTCGCTCCCCAGGTCTCCTCCCCGCCATGGGGATTCCTCGTTTCCCAATCTATCTCTCCGTGATTTAGGTCCCCCATGACCAGCAGCTTCGCTCTCATTCTATACGCTAAAGTTGCTGCCCTCTGCAGTTCATCTATACATGTCTTGTTGCTGTCCTCGTACTCCTGCCTGGGCCTTCTACTGTTTGGTGGGGGATTGTAGAGTATCAAGATTACAATCTTCTTCCCATCCACTGTCAGAGTTCCATGTATGAAGCTCGTGCTTTCATTGGTACCCGGATTTTCCAGCTCATCAAACTTCCATTTCCGCTTTATTAGTAGTGCCACTCCTCCCTGTCTCTGTGTCCTTTCTTTTCTTATCACCTGGTACCCCTCTGGAAAGATTGCATCCGAGATCATGCCATTTATTTTAGTTTCCAACTATTGCCACTATGTCTGGGTCTGCCTCACTAACTCTTTCTTTTATCTCTTCTGCTTTATTGGCTACCCCATCAGCATTGGTGTACCAAACCTTGAGACTCTTCTTGGAAACTTGGGTGTCAGAGTTCCCCCTTTCACCAGGGGTCTGGGGGGAACTGGGGTGTGTTTGGGGGGCAAGTGGGGGCTGTGGGGGTGAGTGGGGGGGTGCTAGGGGGGTGCCTGGGAGTGCCTGGTAGGCGAATGGGGTCTGGGCATCTAGGGGGGTAGGAAGGGCATAATGGGTCTGAAAGTTAAAGGTCTGAATAGCATAGGGGGGTTGAGAAATAGAGTGAGACTGAGAGTCAGATAGAGGTTGAGAGGTTGGGGGGGGAGAGGGATACTGAGGGCAGAGGGCTGAGATGAGAATGGAGCATGGGTGCTGGGAGTGGAAGAGAGGGTGTATTAGTTAGGGGGGAATCGGGGGTAGGTGGGGGTTTTGGGGTAGAAGAGGGGAAGAGGGAGATGGGGGAAGGTGTTAGGGGGTCACAAGGTGAGGGGGTTAAATGTGGGCTGGAGGTGCATAGGAGGGGTGAGGGTTGGGTGGGGTTTGGGGGTGAGTGGAAGAGGGGGTGCAGTGGAAGCTGGGATGGAGTAGATGGAATTGAAGTCAATGGGGTAGAAGGGGCAGGGGAGTAGGAAGGGGTAGTTGGGGAGGGGGGATGGGAAGGTGGGTTTGGGGAGGGCATGGCTTGACCCACTGGGGTCGTTGACAGGTGTGATGTAGCAGGGGCAGGGGAATCGTTGGGGAGGTGCAAATGTGGAAGGGACAGGGGGGTTTTGGGAGGCTGAGGCAGGGGGGAGGTATAGGAGGGCTGAGTTGGGGAGGATGCGACCTG
The DNA here is from genome assembly GCF_040958095.1 of Procambarus clarkii. Lineage (NCBI taxonomy): Eukaryota > Metazoa > Arthropoda > Malacostraca > Decapoda > Cambaridae > Procambarus > Procambarus clarkii. Next base: position 18,373,801 of record NC_091157.1, read on the forward strand.
GGAGGTGACCTGGGAGGTGAGACTACCTGAGAGGCTAGTTCGGTGTCGTTGTTGCCATCTATTCTTGTGGGCTATTTGCTCATCTTTCGTCATAAACCTCTCTATAAACACATTGTAATGGGTTTCACTTCCTCTGAGTAAATGCTTGTTCCTCATTATGTACTCCACAGCCTCCTCATTGGAGAATTGCACCAGAACAGGTCTATTCTTGGTACAATTGTAAGGTCCAACCCGGCGGCTGATATCCACCTCGTGTTATCTTGAGGTTATCTTGAGATGATTTCGGGGCTTTTTTTTAGTGTCCCCGCGGCCCGGTCCTCGACCAGGCCTCCACCCCCAGGAAGCAGCCCGTGACAGCTGACTAACACCCAGGTACCTATTTTACTGCTAGGTAACAGGGGCATAGGATGAAAGAAACTCTGCCCATTGTTTCTCGCCGGCGCCTGGGATCAAACCCAGGACCACAGGATCACAAGTCCAGCGTGCTGTCCGCTCGGCCGACCGGCTCCCCATTCATTCTCCCCCATGTTCTGCCATTCCTGCTCCAATACATCTCAATATCTCGTGCAATTCGTATTTTTCCGTTTCTATTCTCTCTTGTCTTGTTGGTGCCCCAGATTCGAATAATCCATGTATTATAATAGACCGTCTCCTCAGTAATTCATTGTCATGCTGGTAGCCTGTCCCCTGGGGATTCTCCATCCCAACCGCAGTCACTAACCCATCCCCCACTAATCCTCTGTCCTTAGCCATGCTGTTAATCCTTCCTAATTCGTTTGTGATACGAGCACATTCCTTCTCCCAGTCCTCTCTTCCCTTCCTAATCTCTTCCTGAACATAGAGCATAAGTTCTTGTTTCTGCCTCTCTACCGCATCCTGTATTTGCTGAAATAACTCACTTTTAATCCCTTGAATTAGATCCTCCATCCAATCGCTCCTTCTCTCTACAAATTTCCCTATTAATTTGTCTATAAATCTGTCCTCCTCCTCCTCATCCCTGCTGGTGATTGACCTTGAACCCCTTCTAGTCATTGCAGTAACAATCTAGCCAAAAAGGCGCTCCTCAATACCTTGCACAATCTGCAGCACAAACAGGCGAGAAAGTACTCCACGCGGCTGGTCAAGATGTGAGGTCGCTGCGTCCCGCGTCACAGCTGGTGAGGTCACTAGTGGTGAGGTCACTCCGGCTCCACAATTTCGGCTCCACAATTTCACAATACCACGATGTACTCGACAATTATTTTCAGTGGTGGTGTTTGTACTGTTTTTCTTCACTTTCTTGTGGTTTGAGTGAGCTTACTAGTTATTCAATCACTCATATACACTCATATACGCATATACACTGATTATTCCCCCCAATTCACTAGCTACGCAAGAGCTTCCCAGACCCTTCTGACCTCCGCGGCTGTCTGACCTCAACTGTGGCTCACTGTGTGCTCACTGTGTGTGGCTCACTGTGTTGACCTCAACTGTGTGTGTGTGTGTGTGTGTGTGTGTGTGTGTGTGTGTGTGTGTGTGTGTGTGTGTGTGTGTGTGTGTGTGTGTGTGTGTGTGTGTGTGTGTGTGGGTGCGTGCGTGCGTGTGTGTGTGTGTATGTGTGTGGACAAGAATTTGATAATATTTTACCTCACTCTGTACACCAGAATAATTGCCAAGAGGTGATTACATACCAGCCAGAGCCTCCCGCTAACACAACTAGGTGATAAAGAGAGATGTTCGAATGACGAGGTGATCCGTCGCCCCCACGTGGTGCTTCACTAAGTTCCAGTAGATTGATGATGGTGGTTCTTCTCTATCTAACACAAAGCTCTGGAGTCAGTCACTGTATCGTTATGTCTGTTGTGTTACAGTTCACTAATTTACTGTACCATTGTTCACTATAGTCCAAACATCCCTTGGTACCAATCTGTAAACAAAAGCCTCGTGGCCCTCCCACATGGTCTGTGCTGGTGATTGTTCACTGTTTAACGCAAAGTTCTAGTGATAGCACTGTATTTTGTCTTTCTTATGTGCGGTTATTCACTTTGTGATACCCTAGATCTGTGATCTATCACTATAGCCTTAATAGGCCCGAGGATATTGACGATTATCGTGGAGCGCGACCCTTCCGCGACGGTTGACTCAATTGAACTGTCGATTGAGTTGTTGACCAATCCACAAACTAGAAAATGAAGGGACGACGACGTTTCGGTCCTTCCTGGACCATTCTCAAGTCAAGTGTGACAATCGACTTGAGAATGGTCTAGCATGGACCGAAACGTCGTCATCCCTTCATTTTCTAGTGTGTGGATTGGTCAACATACTTCAGCCTCATACAGGCGATGAGTCACAATAACGTGGCTGAATAATACTTCAGCCACGTTATTGTGACTCATCGCCTGCATGTCGATTGAGTTGACTGTAAGTTGTTGTTTTCTTGTCAGTCATGTCTGACAGACTTGTCTGTCAACTTGTCTGTTGTCTTTTCTGTTGTGTGAATCGATTGAACTGTCGAAATGTGTTGTCTGTAAACCGTGTTTCATTCATAAATAAGGGGTTTGGTGGTTGTATAACGAGCATTTGGCCTTTGTTGTCGAGGACGGGCTACACTTACAGCTGATGACGTTCGAACATTTCTCAAACGTTGCTTCGCAGATGTCGCCTGTTCGAATTGCCTTCTGTTCATGCTTTTCCCATGTAGTAAAAAAAAAAAAATCTCCAACAGCGCCTATACAGTTACCTTAAGTTAAGTCTTATTATTCTAATATAAGATATTGGCTACTTATATCATATCATATATATATATATATATATATATATATATATATATATATATATATATATATATATATATATATATATATATATATATATATATATATGATATTGATATGATATGATGATACTATATGGTATTGGATAGTTTATTGATAAGAAAATAGTTGTAAAATGCACAATATGGTAGAATATGAGGAATGCCTTCTTGGGGTCGGCCACCGCATGGACGAGCCTAGCCTGGTGACTTCTTGTTGTGGTCCCCCCCCTCCCCCCCCCCCCGCCCTTTTTACCTTTCTGAAAAAGATTTTTTCTTAATCCTTTTTTAATTCAAATTTATTTCTACAAATCTTGAACATCTTCGTATATATGTTTAGCATATATTTGCTAAGTAATTAGTTTTTTATAATATTGATGAACGTGAGATTACGTATTACTTCAAAAGCATTTATACTCATTAAAAATAAATATAGACAAACATCTATTATCTAAAACTACTGTTAGAAATAACATTTCTAAAATGGAAAAATCAAATATCTTTCAATTCTATATTTTTCAATATATCATATGTTCACATGTGACTTTCAATTTCCACTTTCACACGTGGATATTGCTGTGCCGGGGAAAGAAATCCGTTCCAAACAGAGAGTTCCAATTTACAGTTAAAACGAGCCATTCTGTGCAAATATCGGTATGTACAGAGCAGCGCTCCTGGATCCTGTGTAGTGATGTCGACTTATCCAGCAGTTCACAGTAAAAAATGTTCACCGTTTCTGTGATTGTGATGGAGTGGGTGGGTGTGTCTCTCTGTTGGTTCCTTTGTTTGCCGAGTCTCTTGTTTCTGTTTGCTGGATGTTCTTTTTGTTGAATCTGTTGTTTTCTCACTGGTTATTATGTTGTACTGCCCGCTCGTTGGGCTTTGTTAGGGCTGGTCTGTAGACAGGGTTGTTATTGAGCTTAGCTGATTGGTCTCTTAGATGGTAGGTATGTGTCTGTAAGATGGTCTGTTTGCACCTGAAGACCTTCATCATTTCTGATCTCCACGGTCCAGGAGCACATTGTTGAAGGTCGTGACAGTTGGTTCTATCAGGTGGTCGTTTATAAGTATATTTCAGCTGGCGTGGTGAGGCCCTGTGGCGTGAGCTTTGACTTTTTATTATTGATCTTAGGGCTGGTTTCATGACTATAGTTGGCAGTGGTCTTAATTACAGCTTCAACTGGTTTTTCTATCGATTGTTTTGTTTCTCTGGTGATTGATTATTGGCCGGGTTTCCTTTCTAGTTTTCAAGCTTGTCTTTTTGCTTGCCTTTTTTGGCAATTCTATTTATGTATGTATACATACATATGCGTATGCACATATAAAGTATTGGTAGGGACAATTCATAATGATTTAAAAACAAATAATTGTAGTTAATAATTAAACTAATTAAATGTAATATTAAATGCAATCAAAATATCTATAATTAATATCAATAATTAGAAAACTAAATCAAATAAATGTAAAAAAGAAATAGTACATTTTAGAAATTTATAATACACTCAAAAAAATGTCAAATATGATGATAAAATTCTGATAATCTAGTCGTTGATGACCTTTTTTGATTCGCCCTGTTTAATGTGCGGGTTACGAGCACATTATAAACTTTTCACAAAGTTTGTATAAACTTTTCATTATTTCTGTCCGAACCAAAAAGTGACAACACCTCCTCCCGACTCTGTTTAACAGTGCCTCAGGAAAAGGTCGCTCACCGCCACCCATATATATATATATATATGTCGTACCTAGTAGCCAGAATGCACTTCTCGGCCTACTATGCAAGGCCCGATTTGCCTAATAAGCCAAGTTTTCCTGAATTAATATATTTTCTCTTATTTTTTTCTTACGAAATGATAAAGCTACCCATTTCATTGTGTATGAGGTAAATTTTTTTTTATTGGAGTTAAAATTAACGTAGATATATGACCGAACCTAACCAACCCTACCTAACCTAACCTATCCTATCTTTATAGGTTAGGTTAGGTTAGGTAGCCGAAAAAGTTAGGTTAGGTTAGGTAGGTTAGGTTGTCGAAAAACAATTAATTCATGAAAACTTGGCTTATTAGGCAAATTGGGCCTTGCATAGTAGGCTGAGAAGTGCGTTCTGGCTACTAGGTACGACATATATATATATATATATATTATTATAGACTCGTGGGTTGGTTGGTGTTGTCGTCGTTGATCCTTCTCTACGGACAACCCAACCCACAACTCGGTAGAGTGCTTACACTTCACTAGGAGATCACACTAGGCGCTTCTGGCTCTTGGAGAGGGGCTCCACGTCACACGTTTAGGGGATGCGGCTCCAACACTCAGCCTCGTTGTCACGTGCACACACCCACTCGAGCCGCTGTGACTCCCCACTCTCTCCTTAGGTGATATGATCTCCTCAATCCCCTTTTGACTTATTAGTATTACCTTTTACCCTGTCCAGAGCAGTGGTTCTTGGTTCTTTCTCTCTCTCTCTCCTTCGTTACTACCTCCTGGGAAGCCTCACTAGGACAAGGGCAAACACCAGCAAATTGTGACACATTTACTGAACAAAGCACATACACGATACATACACACATATAATAATAATGAATCCTATACTCTATAATATCACAATCAGGTTGCACTCCAACACCATCAGAACTCTATTATCAGCTTATCCAGTGGTATCCTATCTCCTGGTTCACCACCTGATACTATTAACCTCCTCAAGTTGGTCAAGCCTACATACACTGTTGCACTATCAGCAAGATAATGTATATATAGAAAATCAGCATTTGAATGCAATCACATATATCAGTATAAATGTTCATTGATACACAACAATGATTAATCGATCACTGTCAGTCCTCGAGCACATACATCTGTAGGTAATCAAGCCTACGACTGCAACTCTAAACTTCAGTATAAAAAACTCCTTGGCATAAGAATGCCAACAGTCACTCACCTCTCACTGCGTCTTGCACGCTACTGACAACCAAACACTATCAACTCCCTACAAGTAATCCACCAGAACTTCCCCTTCCACCTCTGGAAGTTCACTACCCTAATATCTTTAGGTTCTGCCGGGCTTCACTACCAGGATCCTCTGCAGCTCCTCCATGCTGCTATCATGAAGTTTCCTTGTGCAACTACGGTGCTTCACCCTTCTGTTAGGTTCTTCCACAGCTCTCTTGGCTGCTACACCACCTCTACAGAAGCACGTGACACTCCTCTTCACTGCTGCTTCTCCTCACAGCTCGAGGTCCTCTGCTCCACTACCTTGGAGTCTCATCAGCTACATCATCTGCTGGCTTCGAAGTTCTCAGCAACTTCTTCCCCAAAGAACAAACCTGCAACCCATCGACACTCCAATAAAATGTTCCCCTTTAACACATAAACAAAAATAACCACACAATATGCTTGCCTCAAACCTCTATCTGTCCTCTACATACAGTGAGAGTGGACTCCCCCGTCTTGGGCGGGTCCATACTCCACCTCGCCTGGCGGCGGTCCTCACTCGCTGGGAGGGTCTTCCTCCATCCGGAGCCAGGCTCCCTCAGTCGTCCGCCAGCGCTCAGAGGGGGCGGACGTCGCTCCGTGTTCCTCCCTCTCCACTCTCTTATTTCAGGCTTTCTGCCTTATTAAAACATGTCTAACTTATAAATAAACATCGCTACTGTCGCTGGGCACACGACCAAATATAAGCAATCACTATGAACTGGCGTTTATCGTGCTTACCACAGATTAATTGGTCGAGGGCGCTTTCCCTCTGACGGCGTCTGGTCAGGGCGCTCCACACAGCCCACAATAATGCTTCAGGGCGATTTAATATCTGCTCGTCGACCAGGACTTGAGACCACAACGTTCCCAGCTCGATTCCACAGCTGGTACGTCCGCACACTTCTCTTCTCTTCGAGATATATCACTAGGGGTTCCCTTCTGACGGGAGCTCAAACGGAGCGCGGCTTCCCCCTGCGATGTCTGGCACTCAAGTGAGGTCAAAGTCCTCCAGAAGCGAGCCTCACGCCTCCAGCAAAATGTCCACATCTCCTAGCCCGTCATTTATCTGTTTTCTTCTGCATTGCCCATAATCTCAAACTGTTACACATATCCAACCAACTATTTTACATATGCGTTATCACCTCAATATTTGCTAGACCTTCTAGTTAGGTCAGGCTTGCTGAATAACTCTCAAGGAGGGAGACTCGTTTCTCCTGTAGGCTGAGATCATAACACTCCCCTCCCCTTATTTTTGAGAGTTATTCCAGTGGCAAAGCTCGGGATAATACATCCGCCACCACACTGTCTCGTTCTTCAACCGATTGGTTCGACCGGTTAGTCTGTTTACATACTCCCTTAGAAGTCTACAATTAGTTCGTTGCTCCTTGCAACATCTTGCTCACAACTCGCCAGAAACACGATCTTCTCGTAAACGATCTGACCTCTCTGGCACCTCTTGGCTAGGCTGTCCTCCTTGGACACCTGCACTCCATCGTTCCACTCTACTTATTGTCTCCACCCTCCGTTTCCTCGTCTTCTTCTCTTCCCATCCAGAGTCAGACATCTACTGTCTGTACCTCCTCTGTCGTTTTCATACTTCCATCTACTGCCATTATACTTTCGCCTCCTGTCATCATACTTCACTCCCTCGTCTTCACCGACGATTCTCCCTTTCGTCTCCTCATTTATCCGAGACTTCATCCTGTTCGACTTCCATCGAGTCCTCGGCTTTCTACTATTCATCCATGCTTGCATCATCATCCTCTTCCCACATCTCTCACCTCTATACAATTCCCTTTCTTCTCCTTCAACTCTTCTTCGTTCCCTAAAAGTTTCTTCGGGCACTATACTACATCCAACAGCACTCGACCATACATGTCGCTTTGCCTCTCCCAAAGTGCTCGTAAGCATCTCTCCACACATACTGTCTCTTCTCCTTTCATTTTCTCGGTTATTACTCTTCTTCACTATCTCTCCTCCACGTTTTCTGTGAAACATGTCAACTCCTGACATCTCAAACAACTTAACTCCACTATCCCTATGCCTCTGTGCTCGTGGACAACGTGACGCTCTACTCCCGTCCTCAGTATGTCCACATCTTTCCTCATTCCTACTCAGCACAGTTGCATTCACCTTCCGACTCTTAATTTCAGCAGTCTGGGCTCTACTCAGGTCCGCTCTCTTCACATGATTCTTCTTCGGCTGGGTCATCCTCACTTTTGACCTCACCGAGACTTCATTTGCCTGGGCTGGACCTTCATCAAACAGCCATGCTATATCTACATCTATATCTTCCACCGGTTGAATCGACACTGTCTCACCTTCTCCAGTGTCTTCCTTGTCGGCCACCTCTGCCTTCATCACTACCGAGACAGGGTACTCAATGGCTTGGTGGTCTCCTGACTCATCCCCTCGGATGTCAGTCAGGTTCACACTCTCAGGTGTCCCACCCGTGCCGAGGCCTTCTGGGCACTCCTCTGGCACAGTCTCCGCCATGACTCTTGTCAACACCTTTGTCCCGCACAAGTCATTCCCTAGGATCACTTGGACTCCTGGAACAGGTATGTCGGGGCACACTCCCAACATCACCTCCGCCGACACATATTCCGACCTTAGCTGGACAGTGCATACGGGCATGTCACTCTCAGACAATAACCCATATACTCTCATCTTACCACTGCCAGCTAATCGTCGATTATTCCCAATCAGGCTTCTCGTAATCAAGCTCTGATTAGCTCCGGTATCTCTTAAGATACCAACTTCTACCTCAGGTTGGCCTCCTATTCTGATCCAACCTTTGCTCATGAACGGCCTATACCTCTCGTTCACTAAGTTCACCTTCTGTGGTTTGTCTTGGAACACATTAGTATATTTACTTCGTGGGTCACACATGGCCAGGGTCACAACTCTCTTGCCCTGCCTACAATCTCGCATCACATGACCCAATCCGTTACAATTGTAACATCTCATCTGTGAAAAATCTCTCCTATACGTACCAGAGTAGCTCTGACTCTGCCCACTCGTATTGGAGTTCCTCGTGCCAGACGTACTACTCGCACTCTGTGGAGCTTTACTGGACCCTTGATTTCCTGGATAACGATCAGTTTCTCGTTTTGCTCCTCCATCCTCACTTTCAGATGAAGTGCGCGACCTACTCTTCTGAGTTTTAGGGTACTTACTTTTATCTACCCATTTATCAAAATTTTTCTCATCCCAGACTCTTCTGGGTCTCTCATAATTTCTTCCTCCCCAGACTCCATTGGGTCTGCCATTGCTGCGTCTCGCCTCGCTTCTCACTCTGTTCTCCCTTAAGCTCTTGTACGCTTCAGTAATCATATCCGCCCTATCTGCGGCATCTTTCACTTCCTTTATCCCTGCTTCTTGGATCTTGAACTTTGTTTCGGGATGCATCATCTCCAAGAACTTCTCCATGACCATCAGTTGCTTCAGGTCAGCATAAGATCCAACTCCAGCAGCCTCAATCCACTTCTGGAATCGTCTTTCCAGATCTCTTGCTGTCTCAGCAAACGTACATGCTCCAACTTTGATCATTTCTCTGAAGCGCTTCCTATAAGCCTCTGAGGTTAACTGAAACGAGCGCAATATGCTGCTCTTTACTGTGGCGTAATCCTGGCACTCTTCCAGTGACAATTGGGTGTATGCCTCCCTGGCTGCACCGGTCAATCTTAACTGGACCAGCTGGGCCCATTCCTCCTGTGGCCACTCCTTGATGCTGGCTACTTTTTCAAAGTGCTCGAAAAAGCTCTCTGCCTCTTCGGGAACAAACAAGGGAATGTCCTTCTCCCTAACCCTAACATCTGGTGGGTGTGATACCTGGGTGGTGCTCTCTGGCAACCCATGTTCAATCCTTTGCTCAGCCAAGGTTCTATTCGCTTCTATCTGCATTTGTTTTGTTCTCTCTTTTTCTTTTTCGACCTGGGCTTTTTCTTTTTCTTGTTCCAACTCCAGTTCTCTTACTCTGGTTTTCTCTTTTTCTACTTCCAACCTGGTTTTCTCTTTTTCTACTTCCAGCCTGGTTTTCTCTTTTTCCTTCTCGGCTTCATTTTTCATCTGGAGTTCTAATTTCATCTTTTCCAGCTGGAACTGTCTCTCCTCACGCTGTTGTTGGATCTGGAGCTCTAACTGGAATCTCTCCAAGCTCCTATTTCGGCTACTCCTACTACTGCGGCTACTCTTGCTGCTCCTACTCGATCCCTGGGATCTCACGTCATCCTGCCCATCATCCTCCTTTCTACTTTCAGCTCCTTCCTGGGCTCCTTGTTCTGCCGCTTCACTTCTGGCTCTCAACTGCCTCAGGATCTCATCCTTCATCCCAGCTACTTTAGATGCTTTCAACCTGATGCCACATTTTTCTGCTATTTGTTTCAATTGATCCCTCGTGCAACCTTCCAAGTCCTCAGGCTTGCCTGACTCCACAAACGCTTGCACCTTATCCATCTTTGTCCTGTGAGTCTTCCCAAGAGAGAGAGTATACACCTGCGGTCACACAGTTTATCTCAGCAGGGGTGTACAAATCCACTCTTGGACAGGGTGTGGGTGTGTCAGTTCACTATCCCGGACACAGGCCCCCAATTTTATTATAGACTCGTGGGTTGGTTGGTGTTGTCGTCGTTGATCCTTCTCTACGGACAACCCAACCCACAACTCGGTAGAGTGCTTACACTTCACTAGGAGATCACACTAGGCGCTTCTGGCTCTTGGAGAGGGGCTCCACGTCACACGTTTAGGGGATGCGGCTCCAACACTCAGCCTCGTTGTCACGTGCACACACCCACTCGAGCCGCTGTGACTCCCCACTCTCTCCTTAGGTGATATGATCTCCTCAATCCCCTTTTGACTTATTAGTATTACCTTTTACCCTGTCCAGAGCAGTGGTTCTTGGTTCTTTCTCTCTCTCTCTCCTTCGTTACTACCTCCTGGGAAGCCTCACTAGGACAAGGGCAAACACCAGCAAATTGTGACACATTTACTGAACAAAGCACATACACGATACATACACACATATAATAATAATGAATCCTATACTCTATAATATCACAATCAGGTTGCACTCCAACACCATCAGAACTCTATTATCAGCTTATCCAGTGGTATCCTATCTCCTGGTTCACCACCTGATACTATTAACCTCCTCAAGTTGGTCAAGCCTACATACACTGTTGCACTATCAGCAAGATAATGTATATATAGAAAATCAGCATTTGAATGCAATCACATATATCAGTATAAATGTTCATTGATACACAACAATGATTAATCGATCACTGTCAGTCCTCGAGCACATACATCTGTAGGTAATCAAGCCTACGACTGCAACTCTAAACTTCAGTATAAAAAACTCCTTGGCATAAGAATGCCAACAGTCACTCACCTCTCACTGCGTCTTGCACGCTACTGACAACCAAACACTATCAACTCCCTACAAGTAATCCACCAGAACTTCCCCTTCCACCTCTGGAAGTTCACTACCCTAATATCTTTAGGTTCTGCCGGGCTTCACTACCAGGATCCTCTGCAGCTCCTCCAGGCTGCTATCATGAAGTTTCCTTGTGCAACTACGGTGCTTCACCCTTCTGTTAGGTTCTTCCACAGCTCTCTTGGCTGCTACACCACCTCTACAGAAGCACGTGACACTCCTCTTCACTGCTGCTTCTCCTCACAGCTCGAGGTCCTCTGCTCCACTACCTTGGAGTCTCATCAGCTACATCATCTGCTGGCTTCGAAGTTCTCAGCAACTTCTTCCCCAAAGAACAAACCTGCAACCCATCGACACTCCAATAAAATGTTCCCCTTTAACACATAAACAAAAATAACCACACAATATGCTTGCCTCAAACCTCTATCTGTCCTCTACATACAGTGAGAGTGGACTCCCCCGTCTTGGGCGGGTCCATACTCCACCTCGCCTGGCGGCGGTCCTCACTCGCTGGGAGGGTCTTCCTCCATCCGGAGCCAGGCTCCCTCAGTCGTCCGCCAGCGCTCAGAGGGGGCGGACGTCGCTCCGTGTTCCTCCCTCTCCACTCTCTTATTTCAGGCTTTCTGCCTTATTAAAACATGTCTAACTTATAAATAAACATCGCTACTGTCGCTGGGCACACGACCAAATATAAGCAATCACTATGAACTGGCGTTTATCGTGCTTACCACAGATTAATTGGTCGAGGGCGCTTTCCCTCTGACGGCGTCTGGTCAGGGCGCTCCACACAGCCCACAATAATGCTTCTGGGCGATTTAATATCTGCTCGTCGACCAGGACTTGAGACCACAACGTTCCCAGCTCGATTCCACAGCTGGTACGTCCGCACACTTCTCTTCTCTTCGAGATATATCACTAGGGGTTCCCTTCTGACGGGAGCTCAAACGGAGCGCGGCTTCCCCCTGCGATGTCTGGCACTCAAGTGAGGTCAAAGTCCTCCAGAAGCGAGCCTCACGCCTCCAGCAAAATGTCCACATCTCCTAGCCCGTCATTTATCTGTTTTCTTCTGCATTGCCCATAATCTCAAACTGTTACACATATCCAACCAACTATTTTACATATGCGTTATCACCTCAATATTTGCTAGACCTTCTAGTTAGGTCAGGCTTGCTGAATAACTCTCAAGGAGGGAGACTCGTTTCTCCTTTAGGCTGAGATCATAACAATATATATATATATGTCGTACCTAATAGCCAGAACGCACTTCTCAGCCTACTATTCAAGGCCCGATTTGCCTAATAAGCCATGTTTTCATGAATTAATGTTTTTTCGTCTACCTAACCTACCTAACCTAACCTAACCTAGCTTTTTTTGGCTACCTAACCTAACCTTACCTATAAATATAGGTTAGGTTAGGTTAGGTAGGGTTGGTTAGGTTCGGTCATATATCTACGTTAATTTTAACTCCAATAAAAAAAATTGACCTCATACATAGAGAAAAGGGTTGCTTTATCATTTCATAAGAAAAAAATTATAGTAAATATATTAATTCAGGAAAACTTGGCTTATTAGGCAAATCGGGCCTTGAATAGTAGGCTGAGAAGTGAGTTCTGGCTACTAGGTACGACATATATATATATATATATATATATATATATATATATATATGTCGTACCTAGTAGCCAGAACGCACTTCTCAGCCTACTATGCAAGGCCCAATTTGCCTAATAAGCCAAGTTTTCATGAATTAATTGTTTTTCGACAACCTAACCTACCTAACCTAACCTAACCTAACTTTTTCGGCTACCTAACCTAACCTAACCAATAAAGATAGCTTAGGTTAGGTTAGGTAGGGTTGGTTAGGTTCGGTCATATATCTACGTTAATTTTAATTCCAATTAAAAAAAATTGACCTCATACATAATGAAATGGGTAGCTTTATCATTTCATAAGAAAAAAATAGAGAAAATATATTAATTCAGGAAAACTTGGCTTATTAGGCAAATCGGGCCTTGAATAGTAGGCTGAGAAGTGCGTTCTGGCTACTAGGTACGACATATATATATATATATATATATATATATATATATATATATATATATATATATATAAGCCTATACTTGCATAAACCACAAGTGAAGATAAACAATCTTTGGACAACACCCACCAGTGGGACTCGAACCCAGAAAGCACAACTACCTTCCAGTAGCTGGCATAACTAGTATGCTTTAACCCACTACGCCATCAGACCTTACAAAAGAAGTAGATAGTTCGAGATATATATATATCTCAAACATCTCTACCTCCCGAAGGCACCAGATGAGTGAGGGGTCAGTCTGCAATTTTCGTCAAGCCACTGTCAATGTGAGAGAACTCGTGTCCAGCTTATAAGCCTATACTTGCATAAACCACAAGTGAAGATAAACAATCTTTGGACAACACCCACCAGTGGGACTCGAACCCAGAAAGCACAACTACCTTCCAGTAGCTGGCATAACTAGTATGCTTTAACCCACTACGCCATCAGACCTTACAAAAGAAGTAGATAGTTCGAGATATATATATATCTCAAACATCTCTACCTCCCGAAGGCACCAGATGAGTGAGGGGTCAGTCTGCAATTTTCGTCAAGCCACTGTCAATGTGAGAGAACTCGTGTCCAGCTTATAAGCCTATACTTGCATAAACCACAAGTGAAGATAAACAATCTTTGGACAACACCCACCAGTGGGACTCGAACCCAGAAAGCACAACTACCTTCCAGTAGCTGGCATAACTAGTATGCTTTAACCCACTACGCCATCAGACCTTACAAAAGAAGTAGATAGTTCGAGATATATATATATCTCAAACATCTCTACCTCCCGAAGGCACCAGATGAGTGAGGGGTCAGTCTGCAATTTTCGTCAAGCCACTGTCAATGTGAGAGAACTCGTGTCCAGCTTATAAGCCTATACTTGCATAAACCACAAGTGAAGATAAACAATCTTTGGACAACACCCACCAGTGGGACTCGAACCCAGAAAGCACAACTACCTTCCAGTAGCTGGCATAACTAGTATGCTTTAACCCACTACGCCATCAGACCTTACAAAAGAAGTAGATAGTTCGAGATATATATATATCTCAAACATCTCTACCTCCCGAAGGCACCAGATGAGTGAGGGGTCAGTCTGCAATTTTCGTCAAGCCACTGTCAATGTGAGAGAACTCGTGTCCAGCTTATAAGCCTATACTTGCATAAACCACAAGTGAAGATAAACAATCTTTGGACAACACCCACCAGTGGGACTCGAACCCAGAAAGCACAACTACCTTCCAGTAGCTGGCATAACTAGTATGCTTTAACCCACTACGCCATCAGACCTTACAAAAGAAGTAGATAGTTCGAGATATATATATATCTCAAACATCTCTACCTCCCGAAGGCACCAGATGAGTGAGGGGTCAGTCTGCAATTTTCGTCAAGCCACTGTCAATGTGAGAGAACTCGTGTCCAGCTTATAAGCCTATACTTGCATAAACCACAAGTGAAGATAAACAATCTTTGGACAACACCCACCAGTGGGACTCGAACCCAGAAAGCACAACTACCTTCCAGTAGCTGGCATAACTAGTATGCTTTAACCCACTACGCCATCAGACCTTACAAAAGAAGTAGATAGTTCGAGATATATATATATCTCAAACATCTCTACCTCCCGAAGGCACCAGATGAGTGAGGGGTCAGTCTGCAATTTTCGTCAAGCCACTGTCAATGTGAGAGAACTCGTGTCCAGCTTATAAGCCTATACTTGCATAAACCACAAGTGAAGATAAACAATCTTTGGACAACACCCACCAGTGGGACTCGAACCCAGAAAGCACAACTACCTTCCAGTAGCTGGCATAACTAGTATGCTTTAACCCACTACGATAATGATAAAGCTACCCATTTCATTATGTATGAGGTCAATTTTTTTTTATTGGAGTTCAAATTAACGTAGATATATGACCGAACCTAACCAACCCTACCTAACCTAACCTAACCTATCTTTATAGGTTAGGTTTGGTTAGGTAGCCGAAAAAGTTAGGTTAGGTTAGGTTAGGTAGGTTAGGTAGTCGAAAAACAATTCATGAAAACTTGGCTTATTAGGCAAATCGGGCCTTGCATAGTAGGCTGAGAAGTGCGTTCTGGCTATTAGGTACGACATATATATATATATATATATATATATATATATATATATATATATATATATATATATATATATTTACTATTATATATACATAGTAAATATATGTATATATACATATATTTACTATTTTCTGATATAGGGCTTCTATCCCTCTAACTACTTTCTTAGCATCAGGGCTTAGCTGAAATAGGAGTGCTCCAAAACTCATTTTCGTAATTTCAAGGTGATGAAAAGAAGTGAATTACTATAGAATGTATTACACTAATTTTTACAATTTGCACAACGTTTTGAACCTCCATGGTTCATTCTCAAGTGAAAGGAATTTTCAGGTTTGGTTGATTTTATACCTGCACAGTGTCAGGTGATAAGACAATAAAGGTGAAAACATGGGGGGAAACATAAGAACATAAGAATAGAGGTAACTGCGGAAGGCCTATTGGCCCATACGAGGCATCTGCTATCTACATACAAAGATTAATCATGCGTAATTGACCTGTTATGTTGAACATTGTCTTCTGTGTTGGCATCGTTATGTTCTGGTCTTGTCCTCACTCTCATGGTGGTTAGAGTAAATAGTTCCGTGATTTGGGTGTTCATGGTAGGTTGTTCTATTCTTATGTGTATTCTTATGTTCTATTCTTATGTATGTGAAAAGACCTAACCAAAGCTACTCCACAGCCACAACAGGAGGAAAACAGTGGTGAAGGAACAAGTAATGAAATTGAAAATAAGGGGAGAACACATACACAGAGAATGACAAGGAGGTGTGTGAAGAACTCAGCTAGAGATTCTAGGAAGTCTTCACAATAGAACAAGACAAGGAGAAGCCCCTGCACTAAATGAAGAGGAGGCAACCCAAGCAACCTTGGAGGAATTTGACCTCAGCAGTGATGAGGTCAAAAGGAGTCTGCTGGAGCTGGATGTTACAAAGGCTATTGGGCCTGACAGAATCTCACCATGGATACTAAAGGAAGGTGCAGAAGCACTAAGTGTGCCACTCTCTATAGTGCATAACAGGTCACTGGAAACAAGAGACCTACCAGAAAGTTGGAAGACAGCTAACATAGTCCCAATATACAAGAAGGGTGACAAGCAAGAGTCACTGGACTACAGGCCAGTTTCCCTAACTTGTATACCATGCAAGGTGATGGAGAAGATCGTGAGGAAAAGGCTCGTAGAGCATCTGGAGGGAAATAACTTTGTAACGCACCACCAACATGGGTTCAGAGATGGTAAATCGTGCCTCACAGATTTAATAGAATTTTATGACCAGGCAACAAAAATTAGGCAGGAAAGAGAAGGGTGGGCCGACTGCATTTTCTTGGACCTGCCAGAAAGCCTTTGACACAGTACCCCATAAAAGGCTGTTAAAAAAGTTGGAGCAACAGGCAGGAGTAAAAATGAAGGTGATCCAGTCGATAAGGGAGTATTTAAGCAACAGGAAACAGCGAGTAACGGTGAGGGGGGAGACATCAGAGTGGCGAGATGTCACCAGCGGAGTTCCACAGGGCTCAGTACCTGGACCCATCCTGTTTCTAATATATGTAAACGATCTTCCGGAGGGTATAGACTCGTTCTTCTCAGTGTTTGCTGATGATGCCAATATTATGAGAAGAATAAAGACGGATGAAGATAGACAGAGACTACAAGATGACTTGGACAAACTGGAGGAATAGTCTAGAAAATAGCTGCAAAACTTCAACTCAGGAAAGTGTAAGGTAATGAAATTAGGCGAAGATAGCAGGAGGCTGAACACAAGGTACCATCTGAGAGGTGAAATCCTGCAAGTGTCAAATATAGAGAAAGATCTGGGGGTTGATATCACACTGAACCTGTCCCCAGAGGTCCACATCAAAAGGATATCATCAGCGGCATATGATAGACTGGCCAACACAAGAACTGCCTTTAGAAACTTGTGTAAGGAATCGTTCAGGACCCTGTATACCACTTATGTCAGACCCTGTATACCACTTATATCATTTCAAATTGTATATGGAGTCAGCCTCCATCACATCACTGCCTAATGCATTCCACCCGTTAGTTAACAGGTGGAACTCTGACACTGAAAGAATTCTTTCTAACGTCCATGTGGTTCATTTGGGTACTCAGTTTCCACCTGTGGCCCCTTGATCGCGTACCACCCGTGTTAAACAGTTTATCCTTACCTACCCTGTCAATTCCCCTGAGAATTTTGTTGCTAGTGACTATATCTCCCCTCACTCTTACGTCTTCCAGTGTTGTGAGAGGAATTTCCCGCAGACTTTCCTTGTAACTCATGCCTCTTAGTTCTGGGACTAGATTAGTGGCATATCTCTGAACTTTTTCAAGGTTGGTCTTGAGCAAGGTAGGGGCTCGATGATGGGGCCACTGACTCCAGGATTGGTCTTACATATGTGGTATACAAAATGTGGTATACAATGATTCATTACAAAGGTTCCTGAAGGCTGTTCTGATGTTAGCCAGCCTCGCGTAATCTGCAGATGTAATTCTTTTTATGTGGGCTTCAGGAGACAGGTTTGGTGTGATATCAACTACTAGATCTTTCTTTCTGTCTGTTTCATGAAGTACTTCATCTCCTATTCTTTATCCTGTGTCTGACCACCTGTTTCCACAGCCTAGTTTCATTACTATGTATTAACTCGAGTTTAACTTCAGCAGCCATTTGTTGGACCATTCATTCAGTCTGTCTAGGTCATCTTGTAGCCTCCTACTATCATCCTCTTTTTTAATCCTTTTCATAATTTTTGCGTCATCAGCAAACAGTGAGAGGAACGATTCTATTCCCTCTGGGAGATCGTTTACATATATTAGAAACAATATAGGTCAAGGACTGAATCCTGTGGGACTCCACTGGTCTCAGACAGGCGGGATGCCAGTCTGAGACCTCGCCCCTCACTGTGACTTGCTGTCTTCTGTTTCTTAGGAACTCCCTTATCGAATGGAGTATCTTCCCTTTCACTCCTGCCTGCATCTCCAGCTTTTTCACTAGTCTCTTGTGTAGTTCTGTGTTAAAAGCTTTCTGGCAATCCAAAAATATGCATTCTGCCCACCCCTCTCTTTCTTGCTTGATTTTTGTTGCCTGGTCGTAGAATTCAATTAATCGTGTGAGGAAGGACTTGCCATCCCTTAACCCATGTTGATGCTGTGTTACAAAGTTCTTTCGCTCCAGATGTTCCACTAGCTTTTTTCGAACAATCTTCGCCATCAGCTTGCATGGTATGCAAGTTAGGGACACTGGTCTGTAATTCAATGCCTCCTATCTGTCCCCCCTTCTTGTATATTGGGACTACATAAGCCTCTTTCTAAGTTCTTGGCAGTTTCCCTGTTGCCAGTGATTCGTTATACACTATGGAGAATGGCATGCACAGTCCTTCTGCTCCTACCTTAAGTATCCAAGGGGAGATTCCATCTGGGCCTATGGCCTTTGTCACATCCAACTCTAGTAAAAGCTTTTTTACTTCCTCACTGATAATCTCAAACTCTTCAAGTGAATCATGGTTAATTACTCCCTTTCTTATCTCTGGAGCTTCTCCTTGCTCTAAAGTGAAGACCTCCTGGAGTTTCTTATTCAGTTCCTCGCACACTTCCTTGTCGTTTGTAGTGAATTCGTCTGCCCTTATCTTTAATTTTATTGTGAGTTACTTTACTGTTGTCTTTCTCCTAATGTAACTGTGTAGCAATTTAGGTTCAGTCTTTGCCTTGCTTGCGATGTAATTTTCGTATTGCCCTTCTGCCTCTCTTCTCAACCTGACATATTCATTCCTGGCACTCTGGTATCTTTCTCTGCTCTTAAGTGTCCAGTTATTTCTGTAGTTTGTCCTTCCCTTTTACTTTGCTGCTTAGCTAGCTTACATCTCAGATTAAACCATGAGTTTCTCATCTTCATTTCATTGTTTTCTTTTTGGACCGGGATAAACTTGTTTGCTGCCTCCTTACACTTCTGCGTGATGAAGTCCATCGTGTCTTGGGCCGTCTTACCCTGAGCTCTGTTTCCCAAGTTATGTATGATAGGAATTTTCTTATCTCCTCATAGTTTCCCTTTCGGAATGCCAGCCTTTTGTTTTCAGTACCCCATCTCGAGTTCAATAACCCTTCTTCAACCAGGTACTCAAACGCCAGTACACTGTGGTCGCTTATTCCTACTGGGGCCTCAAAACCGATTTCTCTTATGCTGGAATCGTTCAGGGTGAAGACTAGGTCGAGTCTCGCTGGTTCATCGTTTCCTCTTATCCTTGTGGGTTCCCTGACATGCTGGCTGTTATAAATAATTGTGTGGTGGGCTTCTATGGGGGACTGGTACTATTAAGGGGTAAGGGTAGTTAGAAGAAAGAGTATCAAATATGGGAGAGCTAAAAGGCCCGGCCCCCAAAATAAACTATCCACATGAATAATACCTTGCTACTAGACCATATATGTCAGTCTAAGGGTCGATCAATGCACTCCCACACAGGAAGAAGGGATACTCCTATAATTCATGTACTTATTTATTAACCCCTTAACAGCCCCCCATATACACTCACACCAATAACAATAATAATAATAACTTTACCACACTATCTTACGTTAAAAGCCTTGGTCCACATAGACAGGATACAAGGTTTACACTAAGAACAAGCTAGGGTAAAGTACTACTGGATAAGCACTGAAGCTGGATGCAGCTTAGGGTAGTGAGACCACGTGGTACCCTAATACAAAGCACAACACTTAGGGGTACCCAAAACACTGGCAAATACTACCCCCAGGTCTCACCAATCGTTACTACCAGAGTAGGTACACTTAAAACGCCCCGTACTTAACTTAATGGTACAGGAACTTCAGGTAAGGGAAATAAGTAAGAGGAGAAGGGAGGAGAGTAGGGGTGCAGCCACAGAGTAGGTCTCGTCCCCACGAACGCCCGCCAGACAAGAACGCTCCTAGTGACCAGCTAGGCCTCCCGCATGTCGTGGTGCAGGAAGGAGCCTAATTGATCGTGCAGCTAAGCACATTAAAGATCTTCCCCTATGCAACGTATTGTTACTTTACAAATGATTAGAAAGTATTAGTAAGCAAAGTTGGTGCCTATGTTATTATTTAATAATCAACCCCCCAGCTCAGTCTTTAAATGCTCTTTGAGAAACAGGAATAGTCTTACGTCTGGCAGGGAAGATACAAACAATTGCCGCTCGTGATGCACTCAACTGTACTACCAGAAATTTTAATAGCTCAATTTTAACCTCTGGTTTCCACTGGAGAACCCAGGGTCGTAACACTCCTCCCCCCTTCAGATAAAAATAAATGTGACTACTAGAATAGTAGTCATATTTTTTTTGTAAGAGTATACAGAGAATAAAAAGAAAAAACATATGACAAAAACAAAAAATCAATCAAAAACAACAATTTCTCTGCAAGAAAAATACAAAGGAGTTCTCTGAAAAAAAAACATACACAAAAAAACACAAAAAAAAGACAGGGAAGTAAATAAATTGGACACGGAATATTTAATGTCACAGGAGAACCTAAAAAAAATAACTAAAGCATGACAGTTGGTAAATGGCTTCCTGTGGCCTAGATGAATGTTATTCCGGCAACCTGGACATATCGTCGGCCATCACGTTGAGTCGGCCCGGTAGGTGGGTAATGGAAAGATTGAAGTTCTGTAGGTACAACGCCCACCTGAGGATGCGTTTATTCTTACCCTTCATCTGAGTCAGGAAGACTAGTGGGTTATGGTTCGTGTACACTTCCACTATATTACCTGTGAGGTAAACTTCGAACTTTTTACATGTTAACACTAGCGCCAACGCCTCTTTTTCTACCGCTGAATAATTGCGTTGCGCCTTGTCAAATTTCACAGAGTAATAATATACTGGGTGTTCCACTTGATCATCCCCAGTTTGCAACAACACTGCACCAGCACCCGAGTCAGACGCGTCCACATGAATTTTAAACGGTCGATCGAACCTTGGACTAGCAAGCACTGGGGCGGAAGCTAAGATCAATTTTAAATTTTTAAATGCCTCTGCACAGTCTGATGACCACTTAAATTTAACGGCTTTCCGCAACAAGTCTGTGAGAGGAGTGGCAACACTGGAAAAGTTCTGACAAAAGCGTTGATAGTACGCACACATACCGATAAATCTTTGAACGTCCTTTTTAGACTTTAGTACTGGATACTCCAGAATGGCACTGATTTTATCTTGCCGAGGTAACACTTTTCCTTGGCCCACTTCATAACCGAGGTACGTCACTGTGCCTTGGCCAAAATGACACTTTTTAGCATTTAAGGTAAGATTTGCCCTTTTCAAGATTGCAAACAACTGGCGTAACCTAGCTATGTGGTCAGCCCAATTACTGTCAAAGAGCACGATATCATCTAAATACGCCTGACAATTTGGCAACAAAAAATGCAACATACGAGCAACAACAGTTTTTGCTCGGATGTTCCTTACAGCAAAAGCCTCTGGGTAACGAGTAGTGATACACATCATCGTGATTAGGTAAATATTACCAGACTTAGTTCTAGGTAATGGTCCAACACAGTCAATTACCACATGAGAAAATGGTTCCTCTGGCATGACAATAGGCCTTAGAGGAGCTTTAGGTGGAGTCTGGTTTGGTTTCCCAACCAGTTGACAAACAATACACGCATTACAAAATTTTGCCACATCGCTTTTCAGCTTGGGCCAGAAAAAATACTTTGAAATTTTGTGATATGTAATATTAATACCTTGATGTCCCCCCATAGGATCATCATGAGCAGCTGCCAAAACTCTTTCTCTATAGCAGGTTGGCAACATAACCTGGTGGACTACCTCCCACTCATTTGACAAGGGAGCACTCTGTGGTCTCCATTTTCTCATCAAAATCCGATCATTGTAGTAGTACCCAGTTGCTGCGTCTACAATTTTCTCCATAGAGACAGCTGTCTCATGACAATCTGCAAGAGTGGGGTCAGCTTTCTGTAACTCACTCAAGGAGGCATCTAGGCCTTGGTCAGATGCTATAGGCCGAGGCTCAACAGTGTTCTCCTCCACCTCCCCACTACTCTCGGTAGATGGCGGTGGCCGGCTCTCCACAATGTCCTCGGCCAGGTCATCGAGTCGGGCCATGAATGTGTCCGCGAGGTCCACTTGGTTTTCACCACTCGGAAAGTTCCTTGTGTCCTCGGGATTTACCACCTTGGCAAGCACAGGGCTGCCCTTACATTTAAGTCCCATAGACCTGGTCACTGCACACGCAGGGTACACAACATTATCCTCTGTGGGAACAGGGAAGTAAATAAATTGGACACGGAATATTTAATGTCACAGGAGAACCTAAAAAAAATAACTAAAGCATGACAGTTGGTAAATGGCTTCCTGTGGCCTAGATGAATGTTATTCCGGCAACCTGGACATATCGTCGGCCATCACGTTGAGTCGGCCCGGTAGGTGGGTAATGGAAAGATTGAAGTTCTGTAGGTACAACGCCCACCTGAGGATGCGTTTATTCTTACCCTTCATCTGAGTCAGGAAGACTAGTGGGTTATGGTTCGTGTACACTTCCACTATATTACCTGTGAGGTAAACTTCGAACTTTTTACATGTTAACACTAGCGCCAACGCCTCTTTTTCTACCGCTGAATAATTGCGTTGCGCCTTGTCAAATTTCACAGAGTAATAATATACTGGGTGTTCCACTTGATCATCCCCAGTTTGCAACAACACTGCACCAGCACCCGAGTCAGACGCGTCCACATGAATTTTAAACGGTCGATCGAACCTTGGACTAGCAAGCACTGGGGCGGAAGCTAAGATCAATTTTAAATTTTTAAATGCCTCTGCACAGTCTGATGACCACTTAAATTTAACGGCTTTCCGCAACAAGTCTGTGAGAGGAGTGGCAACACTGGAAAAGTTCTGACAAAAGCGTTGATAGTACGCACACATACCGATAAATCTTTGAACGTCCTTTTTAGACTTTAGTACTGGATACTCCAGAATGGCACTGATTTTATCTTGCCGAGGTAACACTTTTCCTTGGCCCACTTCATAACCAAGGTACGTCACTGTGCCTTGGCCAAAATGACACTTTTTAGCATTTAAGGTAAGATTTGCCCTTTTCAAGATTGCAAACAACTGGCGTAACCTAGCTATGTGGTCAGCCCAATTACTGTCAAAGAGCACGATATCATCTAAATACGCCTGACAATTTGGCACCTTAGCGAGCAGAGAGTTCATGAGTCTCTGGAACGTGGCAGGGGCATTACGCAAGCCGAACGGTAACACTTGATACTCAAAAACACCTGCGGGTGTCACAAACGCAGTTAGTTGTTTAGCACGTTCAGTGAGTGGGATTTGATAATACCCCCTCGAGAGGTCGAATTTCGAAACGTACTTGGCGTTTCCCAACTCGTCGATGCAGTCCTCGAGGAGGGGCAGCGGATAGGCATCCACAATGGTCACCTTGTTGAGCTGCCGATAGTCAGTGCATAATCACCAGGAGCCGTCTGGTTTGGGGACCAAAAGGCAGGGTGAGCACCAAGAGCCCTGGCTTGGCCGGATGAGGCCGTGCTGGAGCAAGAAGTCGACCTCCTTCCGTACGATGGCCTTCTTTTCTGGACTCATCCGATAGGGTTGAAGGCGAATGGGAGTGTAGTCCGTCAACTCGACATCATGGCAAATGGCATCAGTCTGGGTCAGGACCTCCCCGAACAGACTGGAGAATTCATCAACCAACGACTGCACCTCTTCACGTTGAGCCATCTGTAAATGGGACAGTCCCTCCTCCACAGCATTCACAGAACTAGAATTATTGAAAATGAGATTAGTTGGGTCCCCAGAACAATCATCCCCTCTCTCACTGGAAATGGAAACATTGGTTAGTGCAATGGGCCTGGGGCCCTGGAACTTCTTCAGCCAATTTACATGTATGAGCATTACCTGGTTACGTTTGTCAGAGTGCCTCACTTTGTACGTGAGGTCCCCAGTCTTTTCTGTCACAATGTAGGGGCCTTTGTACTTGTGGGACATAGTGTTCCCTAGTAGAGGCTTTAATACCAGGACAGGGTCGCCAGGCTGAAATACCCGTAACTTAGATTTAGCATCGTTACGTTCTTTCATCTTTTCTTGGGCCTTGCCAAGAAACTTTAATGCAGCCGCCTTGCAGTCCTTGAGTCTCTGGTGGTGTTGCGCAAAGAAAGCCGAACCTTCAGTTAACGTTACGTTCCCTAACAGATTCCCCTGTAACATTTGCAAGGGTCCACGAACTTTATGGCCAAAGACTAACTCAAAAGGAGAACAACCCAGTGAACTTTGTAATCCCTCTCTAGCCGCAAACAAAACATACGGTAAATTCTCATCCCAGAAGGTGAGGGAACTCTCGCACGATGTCTTCAACATCTGCTTCAGAGTTAGATGGAAACGTTCAATATTCCCCTAACTCTGTGGATGGTATGGGCTGGAAACCTTATGAGTTATTCCATGGTCCTTACAAAATTGCTCAAAAATATCAGACTTAAAGTTAGTACCATTGTCAGTTTGCACGACCTGAGGCTGTCCAAAAGTGGAAAAAAAATGCAACATACGAGCAACAACAGTTTTTGCTCGGATGTTCCTTACAGCAAAAGCCTCTGGGTAACGAGTAGTGATACACATCATCGTGATTAGGTAAATATTACCAGACTTAGTTCTAGGTAATGGTCCAACACAGTCAATTACCACATGAGAAAATGGTTCCTCTGGCACGACAATAGGCCTTAGAGGAGCTTTAGGTGGAGTCTGGTTTGGTTTCCCAACCAGTTGACAAACAATACACGCATTACAAAATTTTGCCACATCGCTTTTCAGCTTGGGCCAGAAAAAATACTTTGAAATTTTGTGATATGTAATATTAATACCTAGATGTCCCCCCATAGGATCATCATGAGCAGCTGCCAAAACTCTTTCTCTATAGCAGGTCGGCAACATAACCTGGTGGACTACCTTCCACTCATTTGACAAGGGAGCACTCTGTGGTCTCCATTTTCTCATCAAAATCCGATCATTGTAGTAGTACCCAGTTGCTGCGTCTACAATTTTCTCCATAGAGACAGCTGTCTCATGACAATCTGCAAGAGTGGGGTCAGCTTTCTGTAACTCACTCAAGGAGGCATCTAGGCCTTGGTCAGATGCTATTGGCCGAGGCTCAACAGTGTTCTCCTCCACCTCCCCACTACTCTCAGTAGATGGCGGTGGCCGGCTCTCCACAATGTCCTCGGCCAGGTCATCGAGTCGGGCCATGAATGTGTCCACGAGGTCCACTTGGTTTTCACCACTCGGAAAGTTCCTTGTGTCCTCGGGATTTACCACCTTGGCAAGCACACGGCTGCCCTTACATTTAAGTCCCATAGACCTGGTCACTGCACACGCAGGGTACACAACATTATCCTCTGTGGCGGGTGGATCCAGGCAAACCTTAGGGGTAGGCAACATAATAGGCAGTCTGGAGTCCCCTACCTTATCCCCTGCTAAATCATTACCAACTATTACATCAACATTAGGGAAAGGTAGGTATGAAGTGACTCCGACTGTACAAACACCCTTGTGGAAATCAGATTCCAGGGTAACCTTATGGAGGGGTACTGCTCGAGTATCACTAGTGACACCCTCGACCAGTACCACCTCTCCAGTGTTGAGAGTGTTGGCACCTTGCAACGCACTCTCTAAAATTAAAGTCTGGATGGCACCGGTGTCTCGGAAGATCACCACGTCCTTCCAGGAAGAACCCTCAGACAAAAGTAGTCTCCCTTTCGATAAGAATGGGGTAAGCAAGTCCAACCACTGTGGGTTGGAGGTCTTACTCCCTAACCCTTCCGAAGGCCTCAAGCCCTGTGTCACAACTAGAGCATTGGGTCTTTTTTCCGGGTACAGTTGCTAACAACGGCTAATAGTGTGGTTTGGACGATTACAGTGACCACAAAAACGTCGGGGAGAAGAGACATTACTAACAGAATTACCCTTCTGTTCACCCTTAGGTGCCGTGGAGCTAGACACTTTAACAGGGTTAGTTATGTCTGAAACAGAAGGTGCATTAGTTAAATGGTTAGAATGAGCTGGTCTGGACTGGCTGTGGGTATAAGTTTTGCTACTCTGTAGGGTATAATTATTTTTATTGGGCCTTTTGCCCGCCAATTGGTAGTTTTCTGCCAACTTGGCCAAATCCCCTATTTTAGAATTTACCTCTACCCTTCCTCTAATGTAATGTGAAACATTCTCTGGCATAATATCTATAAAATGCTCCATTAAAACTAAGTTCCTGAGAGCCTCGTATGTTTCGGCTTTAGCCGAGTGAATCCATCTATCAAACAATCTAATTTGATCATTAACAAATTCAGTGAGCGGTTGGTTGTGAGTAGGCCTAAGGTTGCGATAAACTTGGCGGTGAGCTTCAGGAGTAATTTCATATGCCCGCAAAATACATTCCCTGACTTTATCATATTCAAAACACTCGTCGTCAGGCATGTTTATAAAAATATCTTGTGCTTTACCCCTAAGTCTTCCCTGTAGGATTTTCACCCACTCTTCCTTTGGCCAGTTCATGGACATGGCCAATCTCTGAAAATGGTTGAAAAACCTTTCAGGGTCTGACTCGGAAAATTCAGGCAAATTATGCTTTTTCTCATAATGCCTGGGGTTTGAATCCCCGGCAGGTGGAGGTCCAGTGGCATTCGCTCTAATTCTAGCCTCCTCGGTTTTGAGTCTTTGCTCCTCTAATTTTATTTTTGCTAACTCTAGAGCTAATTCTCTATCCCTATGAGTTGCACTTTCTGCTTGGCTAGGCTGGCATAAAGGTGTATCACTTGCCACTAGTTCTTCATCAATACAATGCTGTAATATTTCATTCGCCAAAGTCCACTTTTTATCCGCATCATTTAATTCTAGGCCAAATTCCTTGCCTAACAATAATAAATTAGACTTGGTAAGTTTCTTTATCTCTACTGCTGAAGCCTCCATTGCCAGTCTCTGCATTTCAGATGACATCACTAATAATCTTAGCTCCCAGCCAAAGAAAAAATTAAAAAATAAAAATTGGAAAAAAAAACAAAAATTTGCACGGCCCCTAACACAAGGCCACACTAACCTTAATCGTAAAGGGATCCAGCTGGGTGTCCAGTCAGTGCAAGAATGTCCTTTGCTAGATGAGCTGGACCCTAGGCTAGCACACAACCGTTCTGTGGAAAACAAAAAATTTTAGTTTTGGCACTCAAGAATCTAATTTTTTACACTTATAATGTTCCTCCCGGACTGGCCAACCACTTGTTATAAATATAAATGTGTGTGGGCCTCTATGGGGGACTGGTACTATTAAGGGGTAAGGGTAGTTAGAAGACAGAGTATCAAATATGGGAGAGCTAAAAGGCCCGGCCCCCCAAAATAAACTATCCACAGTAATAATACCTTGCTACTAGACCATATATGTCAGTCTAAGGGTTGATCAATGCACTCCCACACAGGAAGAAGGGATACTCCTATAATTCATGTACTTATTTATTAACCCCTTAACAGCCCCCCATATACACTCACACCAATAACAATAATAATAATAACTTTACCACACTATCTTACGTTAAAAGCCTTGGTCCACATAGACAGGATACAAGGTTTACACTGAGAACAAGCTAGGGTAAAGTACTACTGGATAAGCACTGAAGCTGGATGCAGCTTAGGGTAGTGAGACCACGTGGTACCCTAATACAAAACACAACACTTAGGGGTACCCAAAACACTGGCAAATACTACCCCCAGGTCTCACCAATCGTTACTACCAGAGTAGGTACACTTAAAACGCCCTGTACTTAACTTAATGGTACAGGAACTTCAGGTAATGGAAATAAGTAAGAGGAGAAGGGAGGAGAGTAGGGGTGCAGCCACACAGTAGGTCTCGTCCCCACGAACGCCCGCCAGACAAGAACGCTCCTAGTGACTAGCTAGGCCTCCCGCATGTCGTGGTGCAGGAAGGAGCCTAATTGATCGTGCAGCTAAGCACATTAAAGATCTTCCCCTATGCAACCTATTGTTACTTTACAAATGATTAGAAAGTATTAGTAAGCAAAGTTGGTTCCTATGTTATTATTTAATAATCAACCCCCCAGCTCAGTCTTTAAATGCTCTTTGAGAAACAAGAATAGTCTTACGTCTGGCAGGGAAGATACAAACAATTGCCGCTCGTGATGCACTCAACTGTACTACCAGAAAGTTTAATAGCTCAATTTTGACCTCTGCTTTCCACTGGAGAACCCAGGGTCGTAACACTGGCTTAAAAAGTTTAAGGTCGCCACCTCCAATAGTTTGTCTCTCCATGTATCCTCGCCTGCATGCGGTTCCTTGTTCTCCCAGACTATCCTTCCGTGATTGAAGTCCCCCATGATGAGCAGATGGGATCTATTTCTACAGGCAGCAGAGGCTGCCCTCTCAATTATAGTGTTAACTGCCATGTTGTTGTTGTCATATTCTTGACTGGGTCTTCCGTCATTTGGTGGAGAGTTATATATCACTGCTACTACTATTCTTGGTCCTCCTATTGTCATGGTGCCTGTTATGTAATCTCTGAATCCCTCACAGCCCAGGATAGCCATCTCCTTGAAACCCCATTCCTTTCTCATTAGTAGGGCCAATCCACCTTCTCCCCTACCTTTCCTCCCTTTCCTTTTACTGTTTACTCTTGGGGAAACACGGCATTCATTATGATTCCGGAGAGTTTTGTTTCAGTGAGTCTGATTACATCTGGATTCACTTCTTGTGTTCTTTCCCTTAGTTCACTTGTCTTATTTGTAATCCCATCAATATTCGAGGACATTACCTTGAAACTCTCTTCTGCCCTACCTCTGGGGGGGGGGGGACCTATGGTATATGGGGTGTGCGGGGGGCTGGGACGATTTGGTAAGGGAGAATGGTGGAGGAGGAATGGAATGGGGAGGAGGAGAGTGGGAGGGAAGAGGGAGTGGGTGAGAGGGGGAGGGAAGGGGGGTTGGAAGACGGGGAGGCTGGGGGGGTGGACATAAGGGGAGGAAGGGGTTGTGGGAATGGTGAGAGGAAAGGGTTGAGGGATGGGGG
Organism: Procambarus clarkii; assembly: GCF_040958095.1. Classification (NCBI taxonomy): domain Eukaryota; kingdom Metazoa; phylum Arthropoda; class Malacostraca; order Decapoda; family Cambaridae; genus Procambarus; species Procambarus clarkii. Next base: position 18,403,231 of record NC_091157.1, read on the forward strand.
AAAAGGGGCAGGGGATTGGAGGGGTAGAAGAGGGGGGAGGGCTTGTGGGATGTGGGGGGGGAAGGGAAGGCTGAGGGGGGTGAGGAAGAGACAGGAGGCTTACCTTTTAAGTGGGGGAGATGGGAGGGCATGTGGGAGAAGAGAGGGCTTAGGGAGTGGGGGGGGGAAAGGAAGTCCTGGGAAGAGGAGTGAGTAGGGAAAGGGGGGTGAATGAGGGGAGGGTGCCTTAGGTGGGCTTATAGTGGGGGTCTGTCAGGGGATGGAGCAGGTAGGGTGTCTATTGGGTAGAATGTGGGGGTGGTGCTCCAGTCAATGTTGCTGTAGAACTGTTTGCGGAGGGTTTTCCCACTCCCCTCTGGGATTGTAGGGTTCTGGGTTGTGGTTCTCTGATTCCTTTCTCTCTCCCTGCGCTCTCTCCTCGCGTCTGCTGCCCTCACTCTCCTGTCTCTTGTCATATCCCTCTGCAGGACTACTTTTTGAAATTCTGTACATTTGCTAGACCGCTCTTCCTTGCTAACAGGTCCTTTTTCGTGTTCTCGCTCATGAATACCCCTGTACTCGCATAATTGTACTCACTTAATTTTGTATGCGGGGGTTGAGCTCTGACTCTTTGGTCCCGCCTCTCAACTGTCAATCAACTGATGTACAGATTCCTGAGCCTACTGGGCTCTATCATATCTACATTTGAAACTGTGTATGGAGTCAGCCTCCACCACATCACTGCCTAATGCATTCCATCTTTCAACCACTCTGACACTGAAAAAGTTCCGTCTAACGTCCCTGTGGCTCATGTGGGTACTCGATTTCCACCTGTGTCCCATTGTTTGCATACCACCCATGTTAAACAGTTTATCTTTATCTACCCTGTCAATTTCTCAGAAAATTTTGTAGGTAGTGATCATGTCTTCTCTTACTCTTCTGTCTTCTAGTGTCGTGAGGTGCATTTCTCGCAGCCTTTCTTCGTAACTCATGCTTATTAGTTCTGGGACTAGCCAAGTGGCATATCTCTGAAATTTTTCAAGCTTTGTCTTGTGCTTGACCAGTTACGGGCTCCATGCTGAGGCCGCATACTCCAGGATTGGTCTTACATATGTGGTATACAAGGTTTTGAATGATTCCTTACACAGGTTCCTTAAGGCAGTTCTGATGTTAGCAAGCCTCGCATATGCCGCAGATGTCATTCTTTTGTTGTGGGCTTCATTTGATGTGGGAGACAGGTTGGTGTGATATCAACTCCAAGATCCTTCTCTCTGTCCGTTTCATGAAGGACTTCATCTCCCATTCTATATCCTGTGTCTAGCTTCTTGTTTCTACTGCCTAGTTTCATTACCTTATATTTACTTGGGTTGAACTTTAGTAGCCATTTGTTGGACCGTTCATGATGTCTGTCTAGGTCATCTTGTAGTCTCATACTGTCTTCCTCCGTCTAAATGAGTCCAAGGACTGAACCCTGTGGGACGCCATTGGTGACGTCCCGCCAATCTGTCCTGGTGTATTACAGGATTACTGTACCTGGTGTCAGGGTAGGATTACTGTACCTGGTGCCAGGGTAGGACTACTGTACCTGGTGTCAGGGTAGGATTACTGTACCTGGTGTCAGGGTAGGATTACTGTACCAGCTGTCAGGGTAGGATTACTGTACCTGCTGTCAGGGTACGATTACTGTACCTGGTGTCAGGGTAGGATTACTGTACCTGCTGACTGATGTCAGTGTAGGATTACGGAATGGCTGATTCGGTATCCCACTTCACCCTTTTGGTGGGAAACCGGTCGCCATGGCAACGGACTACTTTAAACTAAATCCTGTATTTTAAATGTGTTAGGAAATCATACCGCAATCTAACTGGATGGGAAATGGAAACGTCGGACTGACGTAATTGCTTTCATTACGTCTAAGGCCTCATGTTTTTGGGTACTATTTCTTCTAGTCAGGAGACGGGTCTAAAACCTGAGACAAGTATGCACCCTTCTTCGTCATCGCTGTTTTGTAAACAAACGCGACCCGACCCGACCCTACAGGACCAAATTGGACCGGATCTGACCCAACCCGACCCGACCTGACCAGACCCGACGCAAGCAAACCTAACCCATCCTTGCCTAACCCATCTTGACCCAAACCGAACCTTTCCCAACGAAAATAAAAGATCAATATTGTGTTTTTTTATGATGTTCACGAAATGTGTGACGTCACTATGACGAATTTCGTCACTGTGACGAATAATTTTGGCCATTACCAACCCACAGAATGAACACCTCTATGACAGTCGTCTAAATTAACATATTCAATTAAGGGAATCGAACGCATGCCCTTAGATGTCCCAGGCTCATGCCAAACGTAAGTGGGGAAGCATATAGGGAGTATTACCACAGAAAAGAGGTCTGTGTGTCTGACTTTATATAAGATACACACAAGAGCGAATTACAACTGTGGGTTCAAGAGTCTGGATAAGGCCTTGAGAATACAACATACAATATACGTACTTTCTTCAGAACACAGTGTTCAACTAGCATACAATCTTCAGAAGACGTCATACAACTTGTATACAACCTTCACAACACGTCATACAACTTGTATACAGCTTTCTGGAGAATACATACAACACATTATGGTGTATTATGCCATAAAAGAGACAATAATAATAATAACAATAATAACAATAGTAATAATAATAATAATAATAATAATAATAATAATAATAATAATAATAATAATAATAATAATTATATTGTATAAATATTTATTTATTTATAATCACAATAATAATTATTTATTATAATATTAATAATAATTTGATTAGATATCTCCGTTTTTAACATTATTATTATTTATTTCCAGTTATCCTGCATTCTGCAACATGATCTAACTTGCCGTAATTATCACGAATATCATCCATTTTGGCCATAGTGCAACGCTATTCAACGATGGTCTCATTATATTCTGTGTTGATGATCAGGGAGTCTCACCCCCCCCCCCAATCACAAGTCCAATCTAATTACATGTAAATATTTTGTTTCCCTGTCGTTATGACTCATTGAGCTTCCTCTGTACCTTCTCTCTCTCTTTCTCTCTTTCTCTCTCTTTGCCTCTCTTTCTCTCTCTTTGAGTATGTCTCCTTCTATCTCTCGCTCTCTCTTTTTCTTTCTCTTTTCACCTAACGCTTTCTTTCCTCTTAACATCACTCAGGTTCGGTCATTTTCTCGCTTGTTCCATTCTCTCTGTTTTGCTCTCTACTGTCTCTGAGGTTCTCTTTAATGACATGCAAAAAAATAACGATTTGTATAATTACTTTTGACTCTTCATGTGTATAATTTTTTTTCTTCTTTTCAGAGAGAGAGAGAGAGAGAGAGAGAGAGAGAGAGAGAGAGAGAGAGAGAGAGAGAGAGAGAGAGAGAGAGAGAGAGAGAGAAAGAGAGAGAGAGAGAGAGAGAGAGAGAGAGAGAGAGAGAGAGAGAGAGAGAGAGAGAGAGAGAGAGAGAGAGAGAGAGAGAGAGAGAGAGAGAGAGAGAGAGAGAGAGAAAGAGAGAGAGAGAGAGAGAGAGAGAGAGAGAGAGAGAGAGAGAGAGAGAGAGAGAGAGAGAGAGAGAGAGAGAGAGAGAGAGAGAGAGAGAGAGAGAGAGAGAGAGAGAGAGAGAGACAGACAGACAGACAGACAGACAGACAGACAGACAGACAGACAGACAGACAGACAGACAGACAGACAGACAGACAGACAGTGAAATACTGATTGGTAGTTTGAGAGAAAGTTACACAGACAAACCTGGTAATACAATACAACCATAGCTAATAGAGGGGCACAAGCGAGAGCATCCTCAGTTCCTGAAGGAGCACGTCATATCCCCATGACTGACAAACCATCTCTCCCTTAGCAGTGCATAATAGCAAGGTCTCTCATCCTTTAACATAATTACAACACTATTCTCCCCCATTCGTTCATCAATGGAAGGGACAAAAATAGGAAGCTCCAAACATCGCCTTAATTACTAAAACATTTTCAGATTTACTGAATGGATATAAGATCGTCCCTGCTGCCCCTATTTAATTGACTTTTATTCCTATTAGCAATTCTAAAGTTTGTGTTAGTGCTGAATCGTATATAATGTTGGAAGCTTTGACACTGGGCATCAATTTTGTTTTGTTTTTCTCTCTACTGCTATTAATGTTATATAGGTAGATTTGCCTACTACTCATACTGCTAGTGTCATAGTAGTAGTTTTCTCTTCTACAAATTTATTAGCGTCATATAGGTAGATTTATCTACTGTTACTGTTAGTTTCATATGGAGGTAGACTTTAGAGGTTAAAGGTGAAGCTTTAGAGGTTACGTGAAGCTTAAGTGAATCGTTTCCAGCGTTATGGGGGGCCTGACAGCTGAGTGGACAACGCTCGGGATTCGTAGTCATAAGGTTCCGGGTTCTATCCCCGGTGGAGGCGGAAACAAATGGGCAGTTTCTTTCACCCTGATGCCCCTGTTACCTAGCAGTAAGTAGTTACCTGGGAGTTAGACAGCTGATACGGGCTGCTTCCTGGGAATGTGTAACAAAAAGGAGGCCTGGTCGAGGACCGGGCCGTGAAAACACTAAGCACCAAAATCATCTCAAGATTTCAGGGATAAACACGTGATTAAAAATGTGACAGTGTCAGATCATGGAGGAAAATTGAAACAGGAATTTCCTTAAGTATTTTCGTATATTAATACATCTTCAGAAGGAGTGCAACTTCTGAAGAGGAATTAATATACGAAAGTACTTGAGGAAATTCCTGTTTCAATTTTCCTCCGTGGTCTGACATTGTCATATATATATATATATATATATAGATATATATATATATATATATATATATATATATATATATATATATATATATATATATATATATATATATATATATATATATATATATATATATATACTTTTACTGAATTCATGGGGAGCATTGTATAGGTCTCTTGATAACCATACATGGTTATTACTAATAATAATACCTAACTAATGCAATTACTAATATTTGTAATATTATTTGATACCTTTGCATGATTATTTGATACCTTTTGACTGGCAAAACAGTCTACAAAGCAATTGATAATATTTCGCTGTCACAGTCAATATACGAATTATTTTTAGACATTTAATATTACAAGTACACCATGCATAACTAAACTGCTACGATAGACCAGCCTGGGATAAGTCTTCCTATCAACAGACGGCAAAAGCCTTTGACAGCACAGTCTAGCCAAAACAGACCCCAATAAATCAAGAAACATGTTACAATACCAGTACACCTATATGTTTATTTTCAAACGAAAAACTAACGGAAGAAAAATTATTTGAACAAAATCACATAAAAAACCATCATGAACAAACGATTGAATCACCGGCTGAATCAATACCAATAGAAGCGATATTTTCTCTATATATATTTTTTTGTCAGAGTGCAGCACCTTTGCAAAATAGTGTACAAAGATTTGGAAGCCCCAGGCAGCAACAGAGTGCGTGGATAAGTGAGAAAGGGGCGTCGGGGCTACCAGAGGCCATTACGCTTGTACGTGGGGTCCTGTAGCTCAATATACACAAACATTTTTTTTATAAAGTAAAAAATTTCAGGAAAGAATAAAAATGAAGGTTTTCCCCATGGTTGGTGTGATATTTTGTTGCATAATTTGTGGGTGTCTTGGTGTGTGTGTGTGTGTGTGTGTGTGTGTGTGTGTGTGTGTGTGTGTGTGTGTGTGTGTGTGTGTGTGTGTGTGTGTCTGTGTGTGTGGGGGTGTTGTATTCACCTAGTGGTGCTTACGCGGGTTGAGCTCTGCTCTTTCGGCCGGACTCTCAACTACCAACCAGTCAACGGTTACTAACTACTATTTTTTCACACATACACACAAGGAAACAAGAGAGGAAGCCCAGTAAGGATGGAACTTCCTAACGCCAGGTAAGAGCTGTCTAACTCCCAGGTACCTACTTACTGCTAGGTAACAGATGCGTCAGGGCGAAGGAAACTCTGCCTATTAGTCTCTGCCGGCGCCAGGAATCGAACCAGGGGCCACAGGATTACGAGACCCGCTCACTGTGTACTCAGCTACCAGACCCCGTGTGTGAGTGTACTCACCTATTTGTACTCACCGGTCCTATTTCCCTATCATACCTAGTTTTAAAATTATGAATAGAATTTGCTTCCTTAACCTGCTTCTTCAGTGCATTCCATTTTTCAACTACTCTGACGCTAAAATAAAACTTCGTAACATCTCTGTCACTCATCTGTGTTTCCAGCTTCCACCCATGTCCCCTCGTCCTGTTACTATTCCGTGTGAACATTTCGTCTTTGTCCACTCTGTCAATTCCCTTGAGTATTTTTTACGTTCCTTTCACATCCCCCCTCTCCCTTCTCTTTCCGTGTGCCGTAAGGCTCAGTTCCTTCTGGCGAACTTCATACCTCATCCCTCATAACGCTGGGACGAGTCTCGTTGCAAACTTCTGAACCTTTTCCAGTTTCCTTATTGTGTTTCTTCAGATGGAGACTCCATGATGAGGCGGCATACTCTAAGACTGGCCTCACGTAGGCAGTGTAAAGCGACCTAAATGCCTCCCCTACTTCGGTTTCTGAATGATGTGCTAACTTTTGCCAGTGTAGAGTACGCTGCTGTCGTTATCCTATTTATATATGCCTCTGGAGATAGATTAGGTATTACATCTACGCCCAGGTCTTTTTCTCGCTTCGTCACAGGTAGGCAGTTCCCCTTAATTGTGTACTGTCCCTTTGGTATCCTATCACCTAGTCCCATGTCCATAACTTTACTTTTGCTCGTGTTAAACCCGGTAGCCATTTCTCTGACCCTCTCTGCAACCTGTTCAAGTCCTCTTGGAGGATCCTACAATGCTTATCTGTCACAACTCTTCTCATCAACTTTGCGTCTTCCGCGAACATCGACATGTAGGACTCTGCTCCTTTAAACATGTCGTTAACATTCATTAGAAATAGAATTGGTTCCAGCAGCGATCCTTGAGGTACTCCACTCGTCACTGTTCGCCAGTCCGATTTCTCGCCCCTTGCAGTAACTCTCTAGCTCCTTTCTGTTAGGTAGTTCCTTATCCATGCTAGGGCCTTTCCTCCCACCCCTGCCTGCCTCTCGAGTTTGAACAGCAGCGTCATGTGTGGTGCTGTATCAAAGGCTTTCTGGCAGTCCAGAAATATGCAGTCTGCCCAACCTTCTCTGTTATGTCTTATCCTCGTTATTTTATCACAGAATTCCTAAAGGTGTGTTAGGCAAGATTTCCCTTTTCAGAACCCTTGTTGATGTTTGTTTACAAACCTAACGTTCTCTAGGTGTGCAACCAGTCGTAGCCTAATTATTCTTTCAAGCATTTTACAGGGGATGCTTGTCAATGATACAGGTCTATAGTTAAGTGCCTCCGCATCAACTTTCTTGAAAATCGGTACAACATTGGCCCTAAATATATATATATATATATATATATATATATATATATATATATATATATATATATATATATATATATATATATATATATATATATATATATATATATATATATATATATATATATATGTCGTACCTAGTAGCCAGAATGCACTTCTCAGTCTACTATGCAAGGCCCGATTTGCCTAATAAGCCAAGTTTTCCTGAATTAATATATTTTCTCTAATTTTTTTCTTATGAAATGATAAAGCTACCCATTTTATTATTTATGAGGTCAATTTTTTTTATTGGAGTTAAAATTAACGTAGATATATGACCGAACCTAACCTAACCTATCTTTATAGGTTAAGTTAGATTAGGTAGCCTAAAAAATTAGGTTAGGTTAGGTTAGGTAGGTTAGGTAGTCGAAAAACAATTAATTCATGAAAACTTGGCTTATTAGACAAATCGGGCCTTGCATAGTTGACTGAGAAGCGCATTCTGGCTACTAGGTACAACACATACACACACACACACACATATATATATATATATATATATATATATATATATATATATATATATATATATATATATATATAAATATATATAAATATATATATATATATATATATATATATATATATATATATATATATATATATATATATATAAACCAAATGGGTCTCTCTCGCCGGACCAGCACCCCAACCACCGCCTTCTGAAGCCCATAAGCAATCCAGCTAAGATCGCCCCATTGCCGACCAAGAAGCTGCAACTTTGCTAGAAGCTGCGACAACACCATATGACACTGCCCGATTTATAGCTGTAGCAGCTCCTCATGCAGGTGATTTCCTATTAGCAACCCCAATGTCAGCAACCGACACCCGTCTCACACCACAGGCCCTCCGAATTGCCGTGACTCTCCGCCTCGCTGCCCCAATCCACACCGAATACAGGTGTATTTGCGGCGTGGCAGAGGCCGACAGATACGGACTGCATGGCCTTCTCTGCCAAAGGACAGGAGGATAGCATGCAAGACACGGCGAGGTCAATGACATTATTAAGAGAAGCCTTACCACAGCCGGCTGTCCAGCAGAGAGAGAGCCCCATTACCTAATGTCCCCCAACTCTGATGAGCCTGTCGGTCGCCCAGACGGAATCACGGTGAATCCCTGGAAGAATGGTAGACAGTTGGTGTGGGACTACACTTGCGTTTCAACTTTAGCCAATACCTATGTTGACGTCAGTGCTACACAAGCAGAAGGAGCTGCCAATCACCGGGAAGCGGCCAAGTCACGTAAATACAGAGACCTTGAGCACCACTACAATTTTGTCCCCATTGCCTCAGAGACACTTGGTGCCTGGGGTAAAAGTGCTGCTAGCTTTTTGAAGGAGTTGGGGTCTAAGCTAATCGAAACAACTAGAGACCCTAGACCTGCCAGTTTTCTTTTTCAGCGCCTTAGTGTGGCAATCCAGAGAGGAAATGCTCACTGCATCCATGGTTCCTGCCCGCCATCTGAGGAGCTGGAGAAGCTGTTCAACTTGTGACAAGCAGCCTTGTACCCTGCATGTAATCAATATTGTAACTTTTTTTGTGTAATGACATTTTCAAATAAAGTTAGATAAATATACACACATACCAAAAGAATAGGGGTCGTCGGAGAAGAAAATATCAAAGTGTTCAGTGAGGATCCACAAGGTCTTCTCTGAGTACTCTTTATTTTCTTCTCCGAGGCTATAGGTCCCTACACTTGCACCAGAGGTGGTACCCCTCCTATCTATATATATATATATATATATATGTATATATATATATATATATATATATATATATATATATATATATATATATATATATATATATATATATATATATATATATATATATATATATATAAGGCACCTAATTGCCTGCGTAGCCTAGCAGTATCTTATGACATAGTAAAGTTTTCATTGTATTATGTATGATCGCAATTTGATTTGATTTGAGTCAAAACTAACATAGAAATTTGATCAAACCTAACCTAACCTACCTACCATACCTAACCCACCTTACCTAACCTATCCAAATCTATCCTAACATAACATAACCTAATATAACTAAGTCAGGAATTCATGTTCCTAATATTACAGATTATTATTGTTAAAAAAGACTCAATCTCGAAAGAAGTTTGTTAAAATATCGAAAATCATTCGGCCTGTTAGACACATCAGACCATGCATACTAGGCGAAGAAGTGCGTTTCTGGCTATTAGGCACGACATATTGATCAAAAACAGTTTCGGAGAAGGGAATGGATAAGTGTCACTAAGTTGATTCTTAATATCATTATATAATGGCACAATCAGATAAATAATCCTTGAGTCGACTTAAAAATGGATGATATTCCATAGATATTTTGTTTTTTGTAAAAGAGCTCCTCGTATATCAATGGCCCTGCAAGTTACTGCAGGTTCTTGTCTAATTAATTCATTGAAAGTAGCTTCGTTCAGTTATTTTCCCATGTTTTTTCCATAGATGTCACCACTCGGACAATAAGCTATATTTTACTAGAGTTATTACGGAATATATAAAATAAAATTCGGCTGTGCGTTCGTCATTTTTAAGTCAACAACTGTGTTCAGAGTAGAATTATTTCAGGCGTTTGAGAAATATTGGTGACTGACAGGAAATAAGTGGTCGTGTGAGGAGGATATTGGGGGATATGGGTGTATAATTAGTTGCTATAAATAACAACAACAAAAATATTATAAAGTAGTTCCAAACCATAAAAATCAGACAAATAATCATAACTGATTGTATTTATCCTCACAAACTCCCGCCTAGTCTTTTAAGCTTTTAAATCGTCTCAAGGATTTGCCTGTAGTGAATAGCCTAATCCGAGATACGTTCTAATATCAAATTTATTAACCCATGAGTTGATACACTTATCCCAGTCTTTCTGGAATATAAGAGGTTTCATCATCAATTAACAATCATCAATCAGAACTCCATCAAATTCATCAGAACTACAATCATCAATCAAATCATCTCAAGATAACCTAGCTCCTCAGACATATCGATATAGCATTGAAGACATAAATGATACTGCTGGTATCTCCCCTTTACTACTCTGCCCCCATTAATTATAATCGAAGTAACTGATCGAATGGTCCAGAGATCTAAATGCTCCAACACCACGACAGAGGTGGAGATATTGTAGTTTACCAGAGACGGTGTAACATACCTCCCAACACAGTAAGACTTTGAGTTTAAAGAAATGCAGTAAAGAGACTAGGCAAGGACATTTAAACAGACAATTGAATACATATCAAATAATTTAGCTTGATAACACAAGTACGTGGGATTGGTAAAATACGTTAGAACGTATTCTTTTTAGTCTTTAATTGCCTCCTGTCCCAAAGGACTCATTTGTGATCCTAATCATCATAAGTTAGATACGAATTTGTTGTTTCTTTAAATATCGCCAAATTAACATTGATATCTTCCACGTTTGTTAATTTAGCATCCCATGTATCATGGGGTTACTTAGGTTTTACCCAAAGCTTCCCATGCGATACTACGAGCCCCATCACGCTGCGTACTTTACCATACATGAAGTAAGCAAGCACTAGCATACTCTGAATACACTATGATATCTTCATGAATTCGTGTGTTGATTAAATAATTGCAGAGCTCTAGGTAGGACTGAAGGGTTTAATGTATGTAAAATTTCAATATTTAACGTTGGAGCGAATGCCACAGGCTCTGTTCAAAGAGCCTAAATATAGCACGTTCAGCATTGGGAAATTCGTCACCTGCAACAGATACCGGAAGTCTATTCTGATTCTAGCAATTACTGTGTCAAACTCGTGGACGATAGTGCTGCCTATATATATATAGATGTCAGAACTAAACAAGTCTGATGTTCAATACCATTTTAATTAACATATTTAGGAACATTTGCATTTATGTAGCTACCCTAGCCAATATGAACTGCTACATAGTGTGTCAGGAGATAGCTACATAATGATAAAATCTCCATCTTGTACGGTTAGTCACGCAGGGGTGTGTAATCAGTAGACTTCACTGGTGAACTCTGGGCCCATTAATAAGATCTCAAAATCACAAAAGCGAATAAAATAATTAAAACGTTTCATGTACCTTACAGGGCAATTGTACATGGCACAACCAATCGTTCAGTAATTCTACTGGAACACACACCGACGTTTCACTACCTAGCAAATTTTACATATAATCCAAAAGACCGTTTCGGGATTTGCCTTCCCTCACGCTTCAGTCTTTCAAGCAGACCAAATATATCGCGGCCTGATCGGTCTGATTTTTTTTTGCTTTGTTTGATAATTAAAGGTGAGGTGTGAATTATTGAGAATATGAGAATTATTGGGGTCGTGGGGAGTGACGTCGTTATAGCGGCGTCAGTGCATCTTCAGGGCATCAGGGGCCTAGTTGTAGCAGCACTACTAATCTCGTTGTTGCGGTGTCAGTGCCCTCGTTGCTCATGCAAAAATGAGCTCGTGGTTGCAACACAACTAACCTCGTTCTTGTGACTCCAGTATGGTGGTACAAATAAAAAAAAGTGAGCGGCTTGAAGTACGCTGATCGCTTGATCGAGTGACCGAATTGCTCCATCTGAGTCTTTCAAAGACAATAATAATAACAATAATAATGATTATAATAATAGTAATGAATATAATACTAATTATTATTTTTATTTATAATAATAATATTATTATTATAACGGGTGTTATAATAATTAAATAACAGTAATAATTCAAAATAGTTAAACTATAAAGCAACAGGTTCAACAAGGATAATCGTAGGGGCATGAAAAGCTAATCTTCACTGCCCCACAGTCACTGATAGGTTAGCACCAGGTGGCAGCCTAATACTGCGGGATCACCACTCCGAGTTTCATTTACTCTCCTTTTATAACAGAAATTCCTAACCATATTACACCATCAACAGCGTACTGAACCCCCCCCCCCTCCACACACGACCACCACCGCAACATTAACTCCTACTTCCTCTACCACGACCTCTTAATTCACGACTTACTACCACCCCAGATTTCTAGGTGCAGCACCCCCCCCCCACCAAGAGCTACAGCAACAACACTTGCTACCATCATCATCATTTACTGCTTAACATCACAACACACCGATCACCACAACTGCTCTCGTGAAACATGTACCGCTCAGCACCACCATCTACCACATCAGCCAACATTTCCTCCGACAGTCAGGAATCAGTATTAACACGAATCATATCTACATCACCACCACTTATCACCACACACCCGCAAACTATTACCTAAACTATTCATCACATTTTCTCGCAGCAGCCACCTCTA
>NC_091157.1:18423497-18545997 GCF_040958095.1 Procambarus clarkii
CTATTGAAGAACTTGATGATGTCCTCAAGAGGATTTTTCCTAAGCTTAGTGTACGTTGAAGAATCTAGGAGGAGATCATTCATTTTCGAAATATATTCCTCCTTGTTTAAAATAACAATAGTGCTGGATTTATCAGCCTTTGTTATATGAATGGAAGGATCGGCTCTTAACTCCTGTAAGCTTCGTCTGAATCTTTCGGGAAAATTGTTTGTTTGGGGCGTCAACATTGAACCATAAACAATACCTTTAACCAGGTTTAGGTTTTGTGAAGACAGAGAGTTATGTTTTTCAAGCTGTTTTTCAAAATAGTGATTGGAACAAGAAATCTAATCCTAACAACGTGTTGAATCTGTCGTCCAAAACGATATGTGAAAATGTGGTTACTGCTTTGGGTTATGGTATGTCTTTTGCCATTTCAAATCAACCTTCTGCAGTTAAAATTGCTAGTTCATTGTTACAGCTTGAAAAACATAACTCTCCTGGTGGGAAAGTGTTCTAAAGTTGTATACTTAACTCTCGTGTTTAGGAGAGTTGTGCCGATATATATATATATATATATATATATATATATATATATATATATATATATATATATATATATATATATATATATATATATATATATATGTCGTACCTAGTAGCCAGAACGCACTTCTCAGCCTACTATGCAAGGCCCGATTTGCCTAATAAGCCAAGTTTTCATGAATTAATGTTTTTTCGACTACCTAACCTAACCTAACCTAACTTTTTCGGCTACCTAACCTAACCTAACCTATAAAGATAGGATAGGTTAGGTTAGGTAGGGTTGGTTAGGTTCGGTCATATATCTACGTTAATTTTAACTCTAATACAAAAAAATGGACCTCATACATAATGAAATGGGTAGCTTTATCATTTCATAAGAAAATAATTAGAGAAAATATATTAATTCAGGAAAACTTGGCTTATTAGGCAAATCAGGCCTTGCATAGTAGGCTTGCATAGTATAATAATAAATATATATATATATATATATATATATATATATATATATATATATATATATATATATATATATAAATATGACCGATTGTTCATTAATTTGCTGTTGATTGATGGTGTTGACTTCTTGATGTGTAGTGCCTCACAGACGTCAAGCCGCCTGCTGTCGCTGTATCTATCGATGATTTCTGTGTTGTTTGCTAAGATTTCTCTGGTGATGTCTGGTTGTGGGAAGAGATTATATGTTCCTTAATGGAGCACTGTTTCTTATGCATCGTTAATCGCCTGGAAAGAGATGTTGTTGTCTTGCCTATATACTGAGTTTTTTGAGGCTTACAGTCCCCAAGAGGGCATTTGAAGGCATAGACGACGTAGGTCTCTTTTTAAAGCGTTCTGCTTTGTGTCTGGAGAGTTTCTCATGAGTAGGCTGGCCGTTTTTTTGGTTTTACAGTAAATCGTCAGTTGTATCCTCTGATTTTTGTCTGTGTGGATAACGTTTCTATTAACAATATCTTTCAGGACCCTTTCCTCCGTTTTATGAGCTGTGGTAAAGAAGTTCCTGTAAAATAGTCAAATAGGGGGTACAGGTGTTGTGTTAGTTGTCTCTTCAGAGGTTGCATGGCGTTTCACCTTCCTTCTTATGATGTCTTCAATGAAACCATTGGAGAAGCCGTTGTTGACTAGGACCTGCCTTATCCTACAGAGTTCTTCATCGACTTGCTTCCATCCTGAGCTGTGGCTGAGAGCACGGTCGACATAAGCGTTAACAACACTTCTCTTGTACCTGTCTGGGCAGTCACTGTTGGCATTTAGGCACATTACTATGTTTGTTTCCTTAGTGTAGACTGCAATGTGGAAACCTCCGCTCCTTTCCATGACTGTTACATCTAGAAAGGGCAGCTTCCCATCCTTCTCCATCTCGTAAGTGAAACGCAACACAGAATTCTGCTCAAATGCCTCCTTCAGCTCCTGCAGATGTCTGACATCAGGTACCTGTGTAAAAATGTCGTCAACATACCTGCAGTATATGGCCGGTTTCAAGTTCATGTCGACTAAGACCTTTTGCTCGATGGTACCCATGTAGAAGTTCGCAAACAGGACACCCAGGGAAGAACCCATGGCGAACCCATCTGCTTGCTTATACATGTGCCCATCTGGGCTCAGGAAGGGAGCCTTTTTAGTACAAGCTTGGAGTAGTTTCCTTAGAATGATTTCTGGTATGTCAAGAGGAGTACAGGCCGGATCACGATACACTATGTCCGCTATCATCCCGATTGTTTCATCCACAGGTACGTGGTAAACAGTAATTCTACGTCCAACGGGTCTCTTATCCGTGTGGCCCGTGTTCCCTGCAGTAAGTCAACCAATTCCTTTGGAAACTTCAGGCTGAAGGCGCAAGGGTCATAAGAAGTCAGCAAGCCGTTGAGTCGCTTTGCCAGTCTGTACGTGGGTGTGGGTATTTGGCTGATGATTGGCCGAAGTGGGTTTCCAGGCTTATGTGACTTGACATTTCCATACGCGTATCCAGGTTTATATTCCTCAATAATCTTTCGGAGTCGTGGATTTATAATCGTGGAGTCCGGATTTCTTAGTGTTCACGGTTTCGATCAGTTTGTTGACCATTGCTTTTAATTCGGCTGTAGTGTCCTTCGTTACCCTTTGGAATTTAGTTTGGTCAGAGAGAATGAGGTTCATTTTCGCCAGATATTCGTCTTTTTTAAGAATGACGTATATTGGCGACTTGTCACCTCTCCTGACAACTATCTCCATGTTCTCACGAAGGCTCTTAGCTGTCGCTTTGAGCTCGGGGTACAGTATGGTGCTTCTTTAGTTGCCTCGATTCTTTCCTCCTTCCGCAATAAGTTCTGCTTGTAAGCTGTCTTTGGTGGTGACCTTCTTTTGTGTTTCGAGGTCGAATATGTCGTCCAACAGAATCTCCAACTCCACTTTCCGGGCCATCTCACTTGGTCTGGACATAACGTGACAGTTTATACCCAGATTTAGGAAAGTGACTTGGTCCTCAGTGAGGTTATCAACCTCACTGAGGACTTACACACCAAGAAGTCAACACCAGCAATCAACAGCAAATTAATGCACAACTATATTCTACCCACTTCAAGACTCCGCTCCAATATAGAGGCATTAGGAAATATGGGCCAATAGGCCCCTCTGCAGTTACTTCCATTCTTACCTTCAATACCCATTGTTCCGTGTTCTATCCTGTGTTGAAAGTTTTGTTCACCTCATCCAAAACTGTCTTAACATATCACCTCACCCAAAATGCGGGAATAAAATGAAAAATGAAAGATGTTTAAATCATAGCATAGTATGAACTCTGTTCAGTATTTGCAGGTTATAGTTGTGTGTGTGTAAACTAAAAGTCTTTGAAAATGTAATAAGTTATTACGAAACGCGTTCAAGTGTCGCGTCAGAGTAGAAATAAAAATGAATTTGGAGAATTGATTTTTCAATTACCATCAACAGTGAAAAGAAACATTAGAAATATCGAGAAAATTCGTGTTAGAATTATTAATCTTACTTTTCGGTCATATTTAATAATATATGTCTACAGGAAAGACTGCTACCAAAATATACTAATATATATATATATATATATATATATATATATATATATATATATATATATATATATATATATATATATATAACTGAAAACTCACACCCCAGAAGTGACTCGAACCCATACTCCCAGGAGCAACGCAACTGGTATGTACAAGACGCCTTAATCCACTTGACCATCACGGCCGGACATAATGAGGTGATAGCCGAGGCTATTTGAACCACCCCACCGCCGGCACTCGGATAGTAATCTTGGGCATAGCATTTTACCAAATCACCTCATTCTTTGGGGCACACGTGAGGAACACAAATGCGAACAAGCCTGAATGGTCCCCAGGACAATATGCAACTGAAAACTCACACCCCAGAAGTGACTCGAACCCATACTCCCAGGAGCAACGCAACTGGTATGTACAAGACGCCTTAATCCACTTGACCATCACGACCGGACATAATGAGGTGATAGCCGAGGCTATTTGAACCACCCCACAGCCGGCACTCGGATAGTAATCTTGGGCATAGCATTTTACCAAATCACCTCATTCTTTGGGGCACACGTGAGGAACACAAATGCGAACAAGCCTGAATGGTCCCCAGGACAATATGCAACTGAAAACTCACACCCCAGAAGTTACTCGAACCCATACTCCCAGGAGCAACGCAACTGGTATGTACAAGACGCCTTAATCCACTTGACCATCACGACCGGACATAATGAGGTGATAGCCGAGGCTATTTGAACCACCCCACCGCCGGCACTCGGATATTCTACCCACCTCAAGACTCCGCTCCAATATAGAAGCATCAAGAAATATGGACCAATAGGCTTTCTACAATCACTTCCATTTCAATACCCATTGTTTCGTGTTCTGTCTTGTGTTGATGAAATTAATACTTTATTAATGCCACCTCTTGTTCTGTCTTGTGTTGATGAAATTAATACCCTATTAATGCCACCTCACCCCATCCACCTCACTCAAATGTAGGAATGCACCTCACAAAGAATGAGGTGATTTGGTAAAATGCTATGCCCAAGATTACTATCTGAGTGCCGGCGGTGGGGTGGTTCAAATAGCCTCGGCTATCACCTCATTATGTCCGGTCGTGATGGTCAAGTGGATTAAGGCGTCTTGTACATACCAGTTGCGTTGCTCCTGGGAGTATGGG
This sequence comes from Procambarus clarkii, assembly GCF_040958095.1. Classification (NCBI taxonomy): domain Eukaryota; kingdom Metazoa; phylum Arthropoda; class Malacostraca; order Decapoda; family Cambaridae; genus Procambarus; species Procambarus clarkii. The sequence continues at coordinate 18,428,226 of NC_091157.1, forward strand.
TTCGAGTCACTTCTGGGGTGTGAGTTTTCAGTTGCATATTGTCCTGGGGACCATTCAGGCTTGTTCGCATATATATATATATATATATATATATATATATATATATATATATATATATATATATATATATATATATATATATATATATATATATATATTAGTATATTTTGGTAGCAGTCTTTCCTGTAGACATATATTATTAAATATGACCGAAAAGTAAGATTAATAATTCTAATACGAATTTTCTCAATCTTTCGTACATTTCTTTTCACTGTTGGAGGTAATTCAAAAATCAATTCTCCAAAATTCATTTTTATTTCTAGTCTGACGCGACACGAGCGCGTTTCGTAAAACTTATTACATTTTCAAAGACTTTAGTTTACAAATACACAACTGAATAGAACTTACACATCTCCGGTTTTGTTTATATCTACATTTGAGTGAGGTGGATGGGGTGAGGTGGCATTAATAGGGTATTAATTTCATCAACACAAGACAGAACAAGAGGTGGCATTAATAAGGTATTAATTTCATCAACACAAGACAGAACACGAAACAATGGGTATTGAAATGGAAGTGATTGTAGAAAGCCTATTGGTCCATATTTCTTGATGCTTCTATATTGGAGCGGAGTCTTGAGGTGGGTAGAATATAGTTGTGCATTAATTGGCTGTTGATTGCTGGTGTTGACTTCTTAATGTGTAGTGCCTCGCAAACGTCAAGCCGCCTGCTACCGCTGTATCTATCGATGATTTCTGTGTTACTTCAACTACTTCAGGCTACAAACGAGTGGAGAAATAGCAACATCGACGAAAGTATCCGTACCCGCATTGAACAACACCTTGACATCCTCACAGACCGACATCACCTCAGCACTGAAACAAGGATTATCAAGAAACTTACAACATTATATGGAGGACCTATGGCAATTCCACGACCAAGAGATGGCTTCCTGAACCTTGCAGGAATTAACCTCACTGAGGACCAAGTCACTCTCCTAAATCTGGGCATAAACTGTCACGTTATGTCCAGACCGAGTGAGATGGCCCGGAAAGTAGAGTTGGAAATTCTGTTGGACGACATATTCGACCTCGAGACACAAAAGAAGGTCACTACCAAAGATACCTTACAAGCAGAACTTATTGCAGAAGGAGGAAAGAATCGAGGCAATTACAGAAGCACCATACTGTCCCCCGAGCTCAAAGCGGCAGCTAAGAGCCTTCGTGAGAACAAGGAGATAGTTGTCAGGAGAGGTGACAAGTCGCCAATATATGTCATTCTTAAAAAAGACGAATATCTGGCGAAAATGAACCTCATACTCTCTGACCAAACTGCCCCAAAGAATGAGGTGATTTGATAAAATGCTATGCCCAAGATTACCATCCGAGTGCCGGCGGGGAAGTGGTTCAAATAGCTTCGGCTATCACTTCCTTAGTCCGGTCGTGATGGTCAAGCGGATTAAGGCGTCCTGTATACCAGTTGCGTTGCTCCTGGCAGTATGGGTTCGAGTCACTTCTGGGGTGTGAGTTTTCAATCGCATATAGTCCTGGGGACCATTCAGTCTTGTTCGCATATATATATATATATATATATATATATATATATATATATATATATATATGTATATATATATATATATATATATATATATATATATATATATATATATATAAATATATATATATATATATATATATATATATATATATATATATATATATATATATATATATATATATATATATATATATATGACAGTGTTAGACCGCAGAGGAAAATTGAAACAGGAATTTCCTTAAGTACTTTCGAAAATTAATATTAATACATCTTCTTAAGGAGGATTTCCGTAAAGAAGTACTAAAGGAAATTCCTGTTTCAGTTTCCCTCCGTGGTCTGACACTGTCACGTTTTTGTCTCTGTGTTTATTTTTCGTGATTTACACACACACACACACACACACACACACACACACACACACACACACACACACACACACACACACACACACACACACACATACAACAGGGGCCTCGTAGCCTGGTGGATAGCGCGCAGGACTCGTAATTCTGTGGCGTGGGTTCGATTCCCGCACGAGGCAGAAACAAATAGGCAAAGTTTCTTTCACCCTAAGTGCCCCTGTTACCTAGCAGTAAATAGGTACCTGGGAGTTAGTCAGCTGTCACGGGCTGCTTCCTGGGGTGTGTGTGTGTGTGGTGTGGGAAAAAAAACACAAAAAAAATAGTTAGTAAACAGTTGATTGACAGTTGAGAGGCGGGCCGAAAGAGCAAAGCTCAACCCCCGTAAAAACACAACTAGTAAACACAACTAGTTAACACAACTAGTTAACACACACACACACACACACATATATATATGTATATATATACGTATATTATGGAAGCAGTCTTTTTTGTAAACATAATATGCTGAATATGACCGAAAAGGTGAGATTAATAATTCTTACACGACATTCTCAATATTTCTTATGCTTTTCTTCACTGTCGAGGGTAATTTAAATATCAACTCTCGGAAATTTATTTTTATTTTTGGTCTGACGCCTAGAAGCGTTTCGAAAGGGCTTCTTACATTGTCAATGACTTGTTTTAACTAACACTACACTTATCATACACACTACACTTATCATACATACACTTATCATACACAATATGCAACTGAAAACTCACACCCCAGAAGTGACTCGAACCCATACTCCCAGGAGCAACGCAACTGGTATGTACAAGACGCCTTAATCCACTTGACCATCACGACCCAGTTGCGTTGCTCCTGGGAGTATGGGTTCGAGTCACTTCTGGGGTGTGAGTTTTCAGTTGCATATTGTCATGGGGACCATTCAGGCTTGTTTCACATTTGTGTTCCTCACGTGTGCCCCAAAGAATGAGGTGATTTGGTAAAATGCTATGCCCAAGATTACCATCCGAGTGCCGGCGGTGGGGTGGTTCAAATAGCTTCGGCTATCACCTCATTTTGTCCGGTCGTGATGGTCAAGTGGATTAAGGCGTCTTGTACATACCAGTTGCGTTGCTCCTGGGAGTATGGGTTCGAGTCACTTCTGGGGTGTGAGTTTTCAGTTATATATATATTAGTATATTTTGGTAGCAGTCTTTCCTGTAGACATATATTATTAAATATGACCGAAAAGTAAGATTAATAATTCTAACACGAATTTTCTCGATATTTCTAATGTTTCTTTTCACTGTTGATGGTAATTGAAAAATCAATTCTCCAAATTCATTTTTATTTCTACTCTGACGCAACACTTGAGCGCGTTTCGTAATAACTTATTACATTTTCAAAGACTTTTAGTTTACACACACACAACTATAACCTGCAAATACTAAACAGAGTTCTTACTATGCTATGATTTAAACATCTTTCATTTTTCATTTTATTCCCGCATTTTGGGTGAGGTGATATGTTAAGACAGTTTTGGATGAGGTGAACAAAACTTTCAACACAGGATAGAACACGGAACAATGGGTATTGAAGGTAAGAATGGAAGTAACTGCAGAGGGGCCTATTGGCCCATATTTCCTAATGCCTCTATATTGGAGCGGAGTCTTGAAGTGGGTAGAATATAGTTGTGCATTAATTTGCTGTTGATTGCTGGTGTTGACTTCTTGGTGTGTAAGTCCTCAGTGAGGTTGATAACCTCACTGAGGACCAAGTCACTTTCCTAAATCTGGGTATAAACTGTCACGTTATGTCCAGACCAAGTGAGATGGCCCGGAAAGTGGAGTTGGAGATTCTGTTGGACGACATATTCGACCTCGAAACACAAAAGAAGGTCACCACCAAAGACAGCTTACAAGCAGAACTTATTGTGGAAGGAGGAAAGAATCGAGGCAACTAAAGAAGCACCATACTGTCCCCCGAGCTCAAAGCGGCAGCTAAGAGCCTTCGTGAGAACATGGAGATAGTTGTCAGGAGAGGTGACAAGTCGCCAATATACGTCATTCTTAAAAAAGACGAATATCTGGCGAAAATGAACCTTATTCTCTCTGACCAAACTAAATTCCAAAGGGTAACGAAGGACACTACAGCCGAATTAAAAGCAATGGTCAACAAACTGATCGAAACCGTGAACACTAAGAAATCCGGACTCCACCTGCAAAAGATTATTGAGGAATATAAACCTGGATACGCGTATGGAAATGTCAAGTCACATAAGCCTGGAAACCCACTTCGGCCAATCATCAGCCAAATACCCACACCCACGTACAGACTGGCAAAGCGACTCAACGGCTTGCTGACTTCTTATGACCCTTGCGCCTTCAGCCTGAAGTTTCCAAAGGAATTGGTTGACTTACTGCGGGGAACACGGGCCACAGGGATAAGAGACCCGTTGGACGTAGAATTACTGTTTACCACGTACCTGTGGATGAAACAATCGGGATGATAGCGGACATAGTGTATCGTGATCCGGCCTGTACTCCTCTTGACATACCAGAAATCATTCTAAGGAAACTACTCCAAGCTTGTACTAAAAAGGCACCCTTCCTGAGCCCAGATGGGCACATGTATAAGCAAGCAGATGGGTTCGCCATGGGTTCTTCCCTGGGTGTCCTGTTTGCGAACTTCTACATGGGTACCATCGAGCAAAAGGTCTTAGTCGACATGAACTTGAAACCGGCCATATACTGCAGGTATGTTGACGACATTTTTACACAGGTACCTGATGTCAGACATCTGCAGGAGCTGAAGGAGGCATTTGAGCAGAATTCTGTGTTGCGTTTCACTTACGAGATGGAGAAGGATGGGAAGCTGCCCTTTCTAGATGTAACAGTCATGGAAAGGAGCGGAGGTTTCCACACTGCAGTCTACACTAAGGAAACAAACATAGTAATGTGCCTAAATGCCAACAGTGACTGCCCAGACAGGTACAAGAGAAGTGTTGTTAACGCTTATGTCGACCGTGCTCTCAGCCACAGCTCAGGATGGAAGCAAGTCGATGAAGAACTCTGTAGGATAAGGCAGGTCCTAGTCAACAACGGCTTCTCCAATGGTTTCATTGAAGACATCATAAGAAGGAAGGTGAAACGCCATGCAACCTCTGAAGAGACAACTAACACAACACCTGTACCCCCTATTTGACTATTTTACAGGAACTTCTTTACCACAGCTCATAAAACGGAGGAAAGGGTCCTGAAAGATATTGTTAATAGAAACGTTATCCACACAGACAAAAATCAGAGGATACAACTGACGATTTACTGTAAAACCCAAAAAACGGCCAGCCTACTCATGAGAAACTCTCCAGACACAAAGCAGAACGCTTTAAAAGAGACCTACGTCGTCTATGCCTTCAAATGCCCTCTTGGGGACTGTAAGCCTCAAAAAACTCAGTATATAGGCAAGACAACAACATCTCTTTCCAGGCGATTAACGATGCATAAGCAACAGTGCTCCATTAAGGAACATATAATCTCTTCCCACAACCAGACATCACCAGAGAAATCTTAGCAAACAACACAGAAATCATCGATAGATACAGCGACAGCAGGCGGCTTGACGTCTGTGAGGCACTACACATCAAGAAGTCAACACCATCAATCAACAGCAAATTAATGAACAATCGGTCATATATATATATATATATATATATATATATATATATATATATATATATATATATATATATATATATATATATATATATATATATATATATATATATATATATATATATATGTCGTACCTAGTAGCCAGAACTCACTTCTCAGCCTACTATGCAAGGCCCGATTTGCCTAATAAACCAAGTTTTCATGAATTAATTGTTTTTCGACTACCTAACCTACCTAACCTAACCTAACTTTTTCGGCTACCTAACATAACCTAACCTATAAAGATAGGTTAGGTTAGGTTAGGTGGGGTTGGTTAGGTTCGGTCATATATCTACGTTAATTTTAACTCCAATAAAAAAAAATTGACCTCATACATAATGAAATGGGAAGCTTTATCATTTCATAAGAAAAATATTAGAGAAAATATAATAATTCAGTAAAACTTGGCTTATTAGGCAAATCGGGCCTTGCATTGTAGGCTGAGAAGTGCGTTCTGCCTACTAGGTACGACATATATATATATATATATATATATATATATATATATATATATATATATATATATATATATATATATATATATATATATATATATATATATATATATATATATATATGTCGTACCTAGTAGCCAGAACGCACTTCTGGCTACTAGGTACGACTACTAGGCACCCTCCATAAAATGAAGAGAGAAATGGAAAATGGAAAAAAAAGTCGTACCTGAGGTGGTACCCAATAATAATAATAATAATAATAATAATAATAAATATATATATATATATATATATATATATATATATATATATATATATATATATATATATATATATATATATATATATATATATATATATATATTTATTATTATACTATGCAAGCCTACTATGCAAGGCCTGATTTGCCTAATAAGCCAAGTTTTCCTGAATTAATATATTTTCTCTAATTATTTTCTTATGAAATGATAAAGCTACCCATTTCATTATGTATGAGGTCCATTTTTTTGTATTGGAGTTAAAATTAACGTAGATATATGACCGAACCTAACCAACCCTACCTAACCTAACCTATCCTATCTTTATAGGTTAGGTTATGTTAGGTAGCCGAAAAAGTTAGGTTAGGTTAGGTTAGGTAGGTTAGGTTGTCGAAAAACAATTAATTCATGAAAACTTGGCTTATTGGGCAAATTGGGCCTTGCATAGTAGGCAGAGAAGTGCGTTCTGGCTACTAGGTACGACATATATATATATATATATATATATATATATATATATATATATATATATATATATATATATATAGTATATATATATATATACTAGTATATATAGTATATATATATATATATATATATATATATATATATATTATTAAATATGACCGAAAAAGTAAGATTAATAATTCTAACACGAATTTTCTCAATCTTTCGTACATTACGCTTCACTGTTGGAGGTAAATCAAAAATCACTTCTCCAAAATTCATTTTTATTTCTAGTCTGACGCGACACGGGCGCGTTTCGTAAAACTTATTACATTTTCAAAGACTTCACAAATACACAACTGATTAGAACGTATCTCTGATTTTATATCTACATTTGAGTGAGGTGGGAAGGGTGATGTGGCATTAACACAAGACAGAACAGGAGGGGATATTAATAGGGTATTAAAAGTATCAACACAAGACAGAACAGAAACAATGGGTATTGAATAGAAGTGTTTGTAGAAAGCCTATTGGTCCATATTTCTTGATGCTTCTATATTGGAGCGGAGTCTTGAGGTGGGTAGAATATAGTTGTGCAATAATTGGCTGTTGATTGCTGGTGTTGACTTCTTGATGTGTAGTGCCTCGCAAACGTCAAGCCGCCTGCTATCGCTGTATCTATCGATGATTTCTGTGTTGTTTACTAGGATTTCTCTGGCGATGGTTTGGTTATGGGAAGAGATTATATGTTCCTTAATGGAGCCCTGTTGCTTATGCATCGTTAAACGCCTAGAAAGAGATGTTGTTGTCTTGCCTATATACTGGGTTTTTTGGAGCTTACAGTCCCCAAGAGGGCATTTGAAGGCATAGACGACGTTAGTCTCTTTTAAAGCGTTCTGTTTTGTGTCTGGAGAGTTTCTCATGAGTAGGCTGGCCGTTTTTCTGGTTTTATAGTAAATCGTCAGTTGTATCCTCTGATTTTTGTCTGTAGGGATAACGTTTCTATTAACAATATCTTTCAGGACCCTTTCCTCCGTTTTATGAGCTGTGGAAAAGAAGTTCCTGTAAAATAGTCTAATAGGGGGTATAGGTGTTGTGTTAGTTGTCTCTTCAGAGGTTGCATGGCTTTTCACTTTCCTTCTTATGATGTCTTCGATGAAACCATTGGAGAAGCCGTTATTGACTAGGACCTGCCTTACCCTACAGAGTTCTTCGTCGACTTGCTTCCATTCTGAGCTGTGGCTGAGAGCACGGTCGACGTATGCGTTAACAACACTCCTCTTGTACCTGTCAGGGCAGTCGCTGTTGGCATTTAGGCACATTCCTATGTTTGTTTCCTTAGTGTAGACTGCAGTGTGGAAACCTCCGCCCTTTTCCATGACTGTTACATCTAGAAAAGGCAGCTTCCCATCCTTTTCCGTCTCGTAAGTGAAACGCAGCACGGAACTCTGCTCAAATGCCTCCTTCAGCTTCTGCAGATGTCTGACATCAGGTACCTGTGTAAAAATGTCGTCAACATACCTGCAGTATATGGCCGGTTTCAAGTTCATGTCGACTAAGACTTTTTGCTCGATGGTACCCATGTAGAAGTTTGCAAACAGGACACCTAGGGGAGAACCCATGGCGACCCCATCTACTTGCTTATACATGTGCCCATCCGGACTCAAGAAGGGTGCCTCTTTAGTACAAGCTTGGAGTAGTTTCCTCAGAATACTTTCTGGCATGTCAAGAGGAGTACAGGCTGGATCACGATACACTCTGTCGGCTATCATTCCGATTGTCTCGTCCACAGGTACGTTGGTAAACAGCGATTCTACGTCCAACGAGGCTCTTATCCCTGTGGCCCGTGTGCCCAGCAGTAAGTCCACAAATTCCTTTGGAGACTTCAGGCTGAAGGCGCAAGGAACATAAGGAGTCAGCAGGCCGTTGAGTCGCTTTGCCAGTCTGTACGTGGGTGTGGGTATCTGGCTAATGATTGGCCGAAGTGGGTTTCCAGGCTTGTGCGTCTTGACATTTCCATACGCATATCCAGGTTTATATTCCCCAATGATCTTTGGCAGGTGGAGTCCGGATTTCTTGGCGTTTACAGTTTCGATCAGTTTGTTGACCTTTGCTTTTAATTCGGCTGTAGTGTCCTTCGTTACCCTTTGGAACTTAGTTTGGTCAGAGAGTATGATGTTCATTTTCGCCAGATATTCGTCTTTTTTAAGAATGACATATATTGGCGACTTGTCACCTCTCCTGACAACTATCTCCTTGTTCTCACGAAGGCTTTTAGCTGCCGCTTTAAGCTCGGGGGACAGTATGGTGCTTCTGTAGTTGCCTCGATTCTTTCCTCCTTCTGCAATAAGTTCTGCTTGTAAGGTATCTTTGGTAGTGACCTTCTTTTGTGTCTCGAGGTCGAATATGTCGTCCAACAGAATTTCCAACTCTACTTTCCGGGCTATTTCACTCGGTCTGGACATAACATGACAGTTTATGCCCAGATTTAGGAGAGTGACTTGGTCCTCAGTGAGGTTAATTCCTGCAAGGCTCAGGAAGCCATCTCTTGGTCGTGGAATTGCCATAGGTCCTCCATATTATGTTGTTAGTTTCTTGATAATCCTTGTTTCAGTGCTGAGGTGGTGATGGTCTGTGAGGATGTGCCTAAATAGGAATGTGCCTAAATGCCAACAGCGACTGCCCTGACAGGTACAAGAGGAGTGTTGTTAACGCATACGTCGACCGTGCTCTCAGCCACAGCTCAGAATGGAAGCAAGTCGACGAAGAACTCTGTAGGGTAAGGCAGGTCCTAGTCAATAACGGCTTCTCCAATGGTTTCATCGAAGACATCATAAGAAGGAAAGTGAAAAGCCATGCAACCTCTGAAGAGACAACTAACACAACACCTATACCCCCTATTAGACTATTTTACAGGAACTTCTTTTCCACAGCTCATAAAACGGAGGAAAGGGTCCTGAAAGATATTGTTAATAGAAACGTTATCCCTACAGACAAAAATCAGAGGATACAACTGACGATTTACTATAAAACCAGAAAAACGGCCAGCCTACTCATGAGAAACTCTCCAGACACAAAACAGAACGCTTTAAAAGAGACTAACGTCGTCTATGCCTTCAAATGCCCTCTTGGGGACTGTAAGCTCCAAAAAACCCAGTATATAGGCAAGACAACAACATCTCTTTCTAGGCGTTTAACGATGCATAAGCAACAGGGCTCCATTAAGGAACATATAATCTCTTCCCATAACCAAACCATCGCCAGAGAAATCCTAGTAAACAACACAGAAATCATCGATAGATACAGCGATAGCAGGCGGCTTGACGTTTGCGAGGCACTACACATCAAGAAGTCAACACCAGCAATCAACAGCCAATTATTGCACAACTATATTCTACCCACCTCAAGACTCCGCTCCAATATAGAAGCATCAAGAAATATGGACCAATAGGCTTTCTACAAACACTTCTATTCAATACCCATTGTTTCTGTTCTGTCTTGTGTTGATACTTTTAATACCCTATTAATATCCCCTCCTGTTCTGTCTTGTGTTAATGCCACATCACCCTTCCCACCTCACTCAAATGTAGATATAAAATCAGAGATACGTTCTAATCAGTTGTGTATTTGTGAAGTCTTTGAAAATGTAATAAGTTTTACGAAACGCGCCCGTGTCGCGTCAGACTAGAAATAAAAATGAATTTTGGAGAAGTGATTTTTTATTTACCTCCAACAGTGAAGCGTAATGTACGAAAGATTGAGAAAATTCGTGTTAGAATTATTAATCTTACTTTTTCGGTCATATTTAATAATATATGTCTACAGGAAAGACTGCTACCAAAATATACTAATATATATATATATATATATATATATATATATATATATATATATATATATATATATATATATATATATATATATATATATATATATATATATATATATATATTGGTGTATACTGGCAGCAGGGTTTTCTTTCAAACATGTTTCATTGAATATGACCGCATATTCTGTATTTATTATTTTCTGGTTTAGGGCTTCTATCCCTCTAACTATTTTCTTAGCATCAGGGCTTAATTGGAATAGGAGTTCTCCAAAACTCATTTTCGTACTTTTAAGGTGAAGAAAAGAAGTGATTTACTATAGAGTGTATTACACTTATTTGTATAATTTGCACGACGTTTCGAACCTCCATGGTTCATTCTCAAGTGAACAGATCTTACAATACAAGTTGATTTTATACCCGCATTAGGTCAGGTGATAATACAATGAAGGTGAAAAACATGGGGGGATACATAAGGGATAAACATAGGGGCTGCAGAAGGCGTATTGGCCCATACGAGGCATCTCCTATCTAAACACAAAGATTAATCCAGTGTAATTGGCTTTTTTTACGCCAATTACACTGGATTAATCTTTGTGTTTAGATAGGAGATGCCTCGTATGGGCCAATACGCCTTCTGCAGCCCCTATGTTTATCCCTTATGTATCCCCCCATGTTTTTCACCTTCATTGTATTATCACCTGACCTAATGCGGGTATAAAATCAACTTGTATTGTAAGATCTGTTCACTTGAGAATGAACCATGGAGGTTCGAAACGTCGTGCAAATTATACAAATAAGTGTAATACACTCTATAGTAAATCACTTCTTTTCTTCACCTTAAAAGTACGAAAATGAGTTTTGGAGAACTCCTATTCCAATTAAGCCCTGATGCTAAGAAAATAGTTAGAGGGATAGAAGCCCTAAACCAGAAAATAATAAATACAGAATATGCGGTCATATTCAATGAAACATATATATATATATATATATATATATATATATATATATATATATATATATATATATATATATATATATATATATTTATATATATATATATATATATATATATATATTGATTATTATTATTATTATTATTATTATTGGGTACCACCTCTGGTACGACTTTTTTCCCATTTTCCATTTCTCTCTTCATTTTATGGAGGGAGAGCTAACCGGCCCTAGGATGCTACCCAATCACTACCGCTTTTGTATTACAGCTAATTATATACAAAGTAATTTACACTTTATTTGTCTGTTGATGCAGGAAGGGAGGGATACTATCAGGAAAAGCGCCAAGTCATTACAACTATATATTGCATTTGCAAGGAATCAGATAAGGATTTGTGATGGGACTGGGGGTAGGAGGGAAAGGAGTGGTGCCTAACATTTGTACTGTCGGAGATTGAACTCAGACCTGCAAGAAGCGAGACCGTCGTTCTACCTTCCATCCCAGGCGCTTAGGCAGTTAATGTAGGGCGGCTACTTTATACTGCGTCAATTAAAATGTTTGCGATATATAACTTAAATGATACAATAACGCCTTAAGACTCTGCGATGTTGGGAGAAAACAGCATGTTTTCTTCTGAGATGAGAACTCGACATACAAGAAGAATGCAGAATATTTCATATTTTGAACTGGTCTTTGTACCTCTTTCTTCGTGACTGGAAATATATTTTTACCGTCTAATGCGTGGTTTGCGAGGAGGACTGTTGAGGGCATATTGTACCGACGCTATGAGGGGTGTCTAATGCTTCCTGGAAAAGTGTATAGAATCCAAGGACAGTCAAGAGAGATTTCTTCTGTAATAGAGGCACCATGGAAGAGCGTGCTACTCGATTCTCCCAAGACAGACAGAGAGACAGACAGACAGACAGACAGACAGAGACAGACAGACGGTATGGAAGCTGCAGAACACTTACATACTAACCCTCCAGCAACTTTTCTCTCCCTAAATTACCCTCATGCCATGATACTTCTCATCCCAATATAATGTATCTTTCTCTTTCCTCTCTCTCCTCCCTTCTCCTACCTCACCTCCCACGTTTACCTCTCCGTCTCTCTCGTCTTCTTAAAAATACCTGCTTTATTGCATTTCTTTAGGAGCTTAAGGACTCTTAAGAGAGTTGATGCAGCTCTTGGGAACCTGAAACTTCTCTCTAGTGGCAAGGATACTTTACAATTCTCTATGATATTACATACACATCTTCAGATATAAAATGCTCTGAAGGATCCGACCTCAGTTTATGAAAATTCGGTTGCATATACTGTTCTGTGCACCTGCAAGCCTGTCTGTAATTCTGTCATGTGTATGTCTCTCTGTTATTCTGTTTTACTATGCCTGTCGGTCATTCTGTCTTGGGTATACCTGTCTGAAAAGCGGTCAATAAATCAGTCAATTAATCTGTATAATGATAGTCCTCTCTAGGTATCTATCGTAATATCTTTTCTTTTCTTTTAATATAAATTTGAAAACAAAAGTTAATTACACCTGTTTCCTAAGAAAGAGGCCTATCTAAGTTTCGGAAGTATTTAAGCATGTATGTGTAGAGAGGAATATTCAGATGCATACACATATATACAAATAAAATATCATTAGCTTCAAATTATGCAAAGAATGTCAAATAAAGCTAAATAGAGAGGAGGAAAGTGAAGAAGAGTTGAAACAGAGAAAATGGGTGAGGAATGAAAACAGAGCAAGAGGAACAGGAATGAGGAAAGAGAAAGAGGAATACAAATGTTGATATAAAAAAATCAAATCTCGTTCATTTAAAACATAGAAAGATATAACCAATTGAAAAAGATACCAACTATATAGATAATAAATAAAGATTAAACAAGACGCAGAAAAACTTAATCAGGAGAGGAAGCAAAATGTAATTTAAAGTTACTAATACGAGGTCATAAATAGTCATTAATTCACATTTTTAATTTTCTCATACATACAGGCAAGCAGAAATACACAATAAAAGATATACAATATGTGCTGAAATGATCAGTGTAAACTCCAATAAAAGAAAATAAATTCTGACTGAATTTTATATCTCCCAGCGCCCTTATAAACAAAGATATATAAATCCAAACATATCGTGGCATCTATTTTGTGATACAGGATGCTGGCTCACAGACCACGGCGAGCCGAAATACGTTTGTGATATACGGAGAGACATACACAGGGTGAGAGACAGAGGCAGAAGGATAGAGCAAACGACAAACGAGAGACAGACAAGCAAACAGACAGAAAACAAGCAGAGAGTCATTGCTGGTATACTTCCAGTACTGTCTCCAAAGAGAGAGTCACAGGTAGATACAGAAAGAGGCATTAAGGGACCATTTGCCTCACTGTCTCTACACCTACACACACACAAACCCTTATGGATTCTCTCGTTGCCTCTTCCTCTGCCTCTACTTCCAATCATCGATTAGTGAATTCTCTCATTCAAGCACGCTTAATTTATTGCCGTTTATTCCTGCATCTCTGCCTCTGGTCGGTCTCTCTCTCTCTCTCTCTCTCTCTCTCTCTCTCTCTCTCTCTCTCTCTCTCTCTCTCTCTCTCTCTCACTTTTCGATGTACACACTTACCCAAGCCCACTAAAACGTGTTTGATGTGTTTGATGCTCATGCCCCAGAACCGTTGTCATAAAATCATGGGAAATTCCGTGCTCTGGGCGCTGTGTTATGAATATTTATCAGCTGGGAATTGTATAAAACTCAGGACGGCTGTGAAACCCTCTACCCAACTTCCAGAAAAATTGGGAGGAAGCCGCAAGGCGTCCTGGAAACATATTTTTATTATATTGAGGATTTTGTTAATCTGTTGAGTTTCTGGTACGTTAGTTTCTGGTACTTTCATCGCATAGGTGACATACTTAACATAATAGATACCCTTAAAAAGATTCATAGAAAACACCGACCTAACCTAACCTACTTAGTATGTTAAGATAAGCATCTTATTGCTTCGTAATTACAATTATTACCTAACCTATAATAGGTATAGGTTAAGTAATAATTGTAATTACGAAGCAATAAGATGCTTATCTTAAGATACTAACAAGGTTAGGTAAGGTCGGTGTTTTCTATGAATCTTTTTAAGGGTATCTATTATGTTTAGTATATCACCTATGCACGTAGTTAATAAGTCAATATTGACTTTACGAATTTGCGAGAACGGGTTGGAGTCCGAGAGTCCAAATGAGTGGGCTCACCAGAATTCAGAAGAGACAGGGAAGAAGAGAGGAGAAACGGCTCAAGAAGGCGACCCCGGGTATTCGTCAGAACGTCACCCCAAAGAGAATGACCCCTTACCTAACCTAACTTAACCCTTACCTAACCTAACCTTACCTTACTTTACATGAGATACAATCTTGTGCTTTATTCCAACGACGACAACGGGGTTTGAGTCATAATTTTCATTCCGATACTTCTTAGTTCCAAAACTAAGAATATAATAATAATAATTGTTATAATTATTATTATTATTATTATTTGTTGTAGTAGTAGGTGTTGTTGTTGTAGTCATAATATTTGTAGTATCTTTTTTTCCACGTTAAAGTTACTTTGAAATTTGCAAGCAAGAAGAGCACCTTTTACGTAAAATTGTCTGTAGCTATATCGATATTCTACATTTTTATTGAGTACCATTGTGCGTCCTCTGCCACACACATGAGGGGGTTTGCTTTGTTGAAGTGTTGCTCTGGTCGCCAGTCTCTTGCAAGAATGTGCTTCTTAAGTTTGTATATTTTTTGGATTGTAAGAGCGTCGAAATCGCTGTTCTCGTGCAGTGGGAACATCTGTCTGGTAGTCACATATCGCATCAGTAGTACGGTAGTTAGTTTTTAAAGGTGGAACATTCAGAGAAAATTTGTAGCATACACTTAGACCAGCCACATCTTTGTCTTGGAGAGTTTACGTGAGCCGTAATTAGCCAAGGATACCATCTTTGCGTCGCACCATGTCTTGAATTTTTGTTTA
Organism: Procambarus clarkii; assembly: GCF_040958095.1. NCBI lineage: Eukaryota > Metazoa > Arthropoda > Malacostraca > Decapoda > Cambaridae > Procambarus > Procambarus clarkii. The sequence continues at coordinate 18,443,807 of NC_091157.1, forward strand.
ATTAACAACTTAAGAGGCAATTGTGGAAAGCAGTCCCAAATTAGTGGCGAGTGCTCCCCTCTAGATCTGAAAGATTTAGTGTCAAACACCCCCTTAGCATCTACGTGAGATCTAAGAAATGTAATGTTAAAGGTAGCACATCTGACTGCAATATTTGTCAAGTGTCTTCCGAAGGATAAATTGTTATTTATTAGATTATTTATCGGTAATGATTGTTGGATTCTATATTGGTAGTATCATTATTATATTTATTTGTTTGGCTTTATTAATATTAAATTGCCATCCACAATTCCATGGAAATAAACATTTAATTCATCTAGGCTCTAGCAGACTCGAACCCTGGACCCCCACGTGTGTGAGACCGAAGCTTTATGGACTCTATCGAGACTCTAAACGATCACTCTTATCGAGTCTCCTAGAGTCCAGTTGAATGAAATTATTTTACACACAGAAATCCCTATAACCTGATATTTCAGTTGATATATCAAATGATATATAGGTTGATATATAGATTGATATATCAGTTGATGTATCAACTGATATATCATTTGATATATCAGTTGATATATCTGGGAACATACAGCACATAGGTTCGAACCCTCATCAAGGCTTATCTGGATTTGTTAAATTAAATTGTTATTATTATTATGAAAGAGAAACTTCAGAATATATGAAGATAAAGGAAAGGAATTATAAATATAGAGATTTGGTCATTAATGTTGTTAGCTCCTAAGCTGAAGTGAAGAGATTAAATATGGCTTAGAAAATCCAAAGGGCTGGCCGAGACCTTGCTGCTAGTGGCTGATTGAGGCGAATTTCTGATTGAAATGGATGGAGACACTGATGGAGATGGGAAGGTAGGGAGGGAGGGTTTAGGGAGAGATATAGACACAGAGAAAGAGAGGGAGGTAGGGAGAGAGGAAGAGGGAGAAAGAGAAAGCGAAGGGAAGATGGAAGTAGGAGTTAAGAGAAAGGAGAGAAGAAGAAATGTGGAGGAAAGAGAGAGAGGAGATCGAAAATTAGATGGAAAGGAGGGGAGCAAGAGAGAAGGGAAGGGAGTGTGAGAGGAGAGAATAAATGGGAGATGTTGGGAGAAAGGTGGGATAAAATTAGGAGAAGGTGATAAAGGAGAACAGAAGAAGATTGGCAAGAGGAAAGGAAAGGTGTGAGATCGAGTGTAGGGGGGGGGGGGTTGAAACGAGAATTGGAAGAAAAGGGTGAAGACGGGAGGGGGTTATCTTGAGGTTATCTTGAGATGATTTCGGGGCTTTAGTGTCCCCGCGGCCCGGTCCTCGACCAGGCCTCCACCCCCAGGAAGCAGCCCGTGACAGCTGACTAACACCCAGGTCCCTATTTTACTGGTAGGTAACAGGGGCATATGGTGAAAGAAACTCTGCCCATTGTTTCTCGCCGGCACCTGGGATCGAACCCAGGACCACAGGATCACAAGTCCAGTGTGCTGTCCGCTCGGCCGACCGGCTCCCAGGGGAGGGAAAGAGATGGAGAATCTGAGAAAATTAGGAGATAGGGAAGGAGAGGGGGGAAAAGATGTATAGGGTGTTACGGCCACTATGTGTCGCAACCGGGTTCTTTGCTGGAGGAACCAATGTACTAGTATCCGACCCCAAGTCGGTAGTGGCTTTCAAGGAGTGAGCTTGGTAATGCAAGAAAAATAACATGGGAGGGGGGGAGAGGGTTGAAAGGATTACGACACTTCATCCTTTATCCTGAAAGTGATATTCACATATCACTTTCCCATCACCTTAGATAGAATCATAATCATAAACGAAGTACTACTGCACTGATATATATACACATGTGTCGCTCTCATAGGACATTGAGCACTCCTCGATGCTCATGCAATGCAGCCTTGTCAACTTCCGTGTTTCCTCAACACACAGTACCGTCCTCAACCAGTACTGGGAAACACCAACGAGTCTTCCCTAGCCATGGGCCAGCCTGTCTACAGTCTCACTAGGTGCCTCTTGTGAACGCCCACAATCACTCTCCAGCCTGATGTTGGCAGAGAACATCAGCCTCGCGCTGCTGGGGCTCTACATGAACAAATACAAGGGTAGCGAACCCCTGGCAGGAGCTTCTTGCAACTAGCTAGTTACACTCCTCTGTAGCACCTCACTGGTAGTCGTCTCTTCCTCTAGAGAGTCCCGGGATACGCCGAATGCTGTCACTCCCACTTCACAGGCAGACATCAGATACTACTCAGTTCCTCTACGGTGGCGGCTCACTGCTCACGTAAAGCAGAATGAAGTAGAGAGATAATAGGCTGCCTCGGGTAGACTGACTGTCCTCGTACCACTCCAGCCCTAATTCGTCTCTGTGGATACAGACACGTCATCAGTAAACTGGCCAGTACTGGGGACACTAGGAAATACCAGTTACGGACTCTGACATGAACATACAACTCCTCTCACAATAGATGGCGCTGATTTCTAGGCGCCACCTCACCAGAGGTCCGCTACAGCGACCCGTCGAGCTGACCAGGACAGGAATCTAGGATCTCTTGCAGGTATCATACTGCCACCACCAGATGGCGTCGTCCATTTTGTGGGGTTTCGGGAGCAGACTCACAGATGGCATTGACGCTGCTACTCCATGCTCCGACGATGGAGATGGGTTCATAACATAGGGACAGAGGAGATGAGGGATAGGGAAAAAGAGAGATGAGAGATTGAGATGATTAGGACACGGGAAGAGATAGAAGAGAAAGGGGAGCCGGATACACCCCTATCTAGTTAACATAAGACAAACAGGAGCATGTATAGTCCCCTGGTTAATCCTAATCAGTCAGTTAAGCAAAGTGTCGACACTTTCCAGTCTTCCAGCAAAAGTAGACTCGCCCCATTGACCTCCACATAAGTGATCCTTTCCTTATGTTGGCTAAGTGTAGCTATTCAAATTGTAGCTAGAACTGTACCTTTCTGTACGCCAAGAACAGATCTCGACACTCGAAGTTTCTGATGAGCTCACTCCTCCCTCACAACGCTCACTGAAGCAGAAAACGTTTTTGTCCTTAATGCGAGGTCCCGTTATCAAGTCCTACATGCAGATAACGACGACTCTTTTCATGCATTAAATAAGCTTCTGATATCTCTCTATTGCATACGTGTTCATATCATGAAATTATGACAACCTATTTAATTCAGTTATTTATAGGGAAAACATGTCAATGATCCAAGTAATGTTTACACAAAATTGTGTTAAATTTTTCCCCATTCATCATATAAACTATCCATGAACCAACGGGGCTTTGATCCTCTATTCAACTGAAGATCTCAACTTCGAGGAAGCATTATACAGAAAAATTACTTACTGAGCTCAGGAAACTGGAGTTTCTGTGCTTCAATTCGATCTTATAACGTATGAAAGCATATCTTTCTACGATTTGATTCGACACTAAAAGTGCTGAGGCTTCTACTCTTCTAGTCGACAATAGCACTTTTGAAATTGTGGCTTTTACTCTTCTCGAAGATCCAATCTCACCTAAAGCTGGAGTTTCAACCCCCTTATACGCATTTATATCCCTAAGGAAGGCTGTTCTTCCTCGTCGTGGGCTGGACGGTAGAACGACGGTCTCGCTTCATACCGGTCAGCGTTCAATCCCTGTCCGTCCAAGTGGTTGGGCATCCTACCTTCACTCCCATCACATATCCTTATCCTAACCCCTTCCAAGTGCATTATAGTCGTAATGACTTTGCGCTTTCCCCTGATAACTCCCTCCCCTCCTTTACCCTCTTTATATCCAGCAAAAAAATCTGGGAGGATTCGAACCTTGTAATCAGCCATTAGAGGGTGTCGTGGACGCCAGTCTTTCTATTCGCCAAGTTGAGGATCTTAAGATCTCCTCTATCTCGCTACAGGTTTCTCCAGGGACCTGCCATGAATAATGCAGCGGCGGAATTCCCGCTAAATTTGGCAAAGTTCGCCCCTAAGTTTTAGCTCAAGTTTGTTTATTTCTCAGCTGACGTACGCGAGCGCAACGTTGGTGGGAGAGAGTGTGTGTGTGTGTGTGTGTGTGTGTGTGTGTGTGTGTGTGTGTGTGTGTGTGTGTGTGTGTGTGTGTGTGTGTGTGTGTGTGTGTGTGTGTGTGTGTGTGTGTATGTGTACTCACCTAGTTGTACTCACCTAGTTGTGTTTGAGGAGGTTGAGCTCTGGCTCTTTGGTCCCGCCTCTCAACCGTCAATCAACAGGTGTACAGATTCCTGAGCCTATTGGGCTCTATCATATCTACACTTGAAGCTGTGTATGGAGTCAGCCTCCACCACATCACTTCCTAATGCATTCCATTTGTCAACCACTCTGACACTAAAAAAGTTCTTTCTAATATCTCTGTGGCTCATTTGGGCACTCAGTTTCCACTTGTGTCCCCTTGTGCGTGTGCCCCTTGTGTTAAATAGCCTGTCTTTATCTACCCTATCAATTCCCTTCAGAATATTGAATGTGGTGATCATGTCCCCCCTAACTCTTCTGTCTTCCAGCGAAGTGAGGTTTAATTCCCGTAGTCTCTCCTCGTAGCTCATACCTCTCAGCTCGAGTACTAGTCTCGTGGCAAACCTTTGAACCTTTTCCAGTTTAGTCTTATCCTTGACTAGATATGGACTCCATGCTGGGGCTGCATACTCCAGGATTAGCCTGACATATGTGGTATACAAAGTTCTGAATGATTCTTTACACAAGTTTCTGAATGCCGTTCGTATGTTGGCCAGCCTGGCATATGCCGCTGATGTTATCCGCTTGATATGTGCTGCAGGAGACAGGTCTGGCGTGATATCAACCCCCAAGTCTTTTTCCTTCTCTGACTCCTGAAGAATTTCCTCTCCCAGATGATACCTTGTATCTGGCCTCCTGCTCCCTACACCTATCTTCATTACATTACATTTGGTTTGGTTAAACTCTAACAACCACTTGTTCGACCATTCCTTCAGCTTGTCTAGGTCTTCTTGAAGCCTCAAACAGTGCTCTTCTGTTTTAATCGTTGTCGTGTGTGTGTGTGGGGGGGGGGGGGGGGGAGTTGCAGGACTGGAATGGTATGATGTATGAAGGAAGGAGTGAGATAGTATGTTTGATTGGGGTGATTAAGATAAGGAGGAAGAGAGAGAGAGAGAGAGAGAGAGAGAGAGAGAGAGAGAGAGAGAGAGAGAGAGAGAGAGAGAGAGAGAGAGAGAGAGAGAGAGAGAGAGAGAGAGAGAGAGAGAGAGAGAGAGCACACTGACAAACATCATGGCCAAACCTCACATCAGAAGACGGAGAAATTTACCACGTTTCGGTCCGTTTTGGACCATTATCAAGTCATGTGTCAATACGACTCGATAATGATCCTGGACAGACCGAAACGTTGTCGCTTTTCCATCTTCTGATATGTGTTTTGGTCATCATATCATCAGCCACGTTATTGTGACTCATCGTCTGTACTGACATAAACATTCAAACAGTTACATATATAAATATTGGTACAAAACCACACATAAACAGAAACCAATTGAAACAGTTATGAAATAAAATCACAAATCTGTCCTTTGTTTTCAAGGCTCCTGTTACACATGCATTTCAACTATTAAAATGAAAGATACGAACAACATTCGAGAAAGGTTGTTCTCCTTCATTTGTTTTTATGAAATTAAAGCAATAAACTTATAAAAGGCAGTGGTAATGAATCAGTTGCCAGCGCTGAAATTAATGGAGGATTGAGGAATTTTAATGTATGAGGATATAACCATTAGTACTAACAGGACAGGCTCTAGTTGACTGGCTATGGATGACTGCCACCGAAGGAATAAACTTTGAGGAGATAAGATGGGGGGGGGGGAGGAATGTTAACCATTCCTGTATCATTTTCATTTTCCCTTTCCTCCTCTCTCTCTCTCTCTCTCTCTCTCCCTCTCTCTCTCTCTCTCTCTCTCTCTCTCTCTCTCTCTCTCTCTCTCTCTCTCTCTCTCTCTCTCTCTCTCTCTCTCTCTCTCTCTCTCTCTCTCTCTCTGTCTCTCTCTCTCTGTCTCTCTCTCTCTCTCTCTCTCTCTCTCTCTCTCTATCTCTCTCTCTCTCTCTCTCTCTCTCTCTCTCTCTCTCTCTCTCTCTCTCTCTCTCTCTCTCTCTCTCTCTCTCTCTCTCTCTCTCTCTCTCTCTCTCTCTCTCTCTCTTGTAATAACCCTGATTGTAATAACTCGCCTTGTATCTATCTCGACCGCGCACTCCGCTACTACCACTGAGCTAACCGTGCAATCTCCGCTCTTTCTATGGTAATAACAGATGCTATACCGATCATATAAGATGTTAACACTCGGGCCGTCATACGAAGACGTAAACCAGTACACAGAGGAAGGAGAGAGAGAGAGAGAGAGGAAGAGGGAGGCAGAGCGAGAGGAGAGAGAGAGGAGAGCGAGAACGAGAGTAAGGGAGTGAGAACGAGAGCGAGTGAGGGCGAGGGAGAGTGAGACACTAGTGAGGGAGAGTGAGACAGAAAGATAGAGATAATCGTAGTCACAACCTATCGTATGAGTTACCGAGTGACGCTGCCACCACCCTGAGTTACCGGACAGGGGACCGGAGTGAGAGTCGTAGGTCTTGCAGATAGAATAACCTACCAGGACAGGTGTAGGGGACAATTGAACGGTACAAGGATCCTGGCCTGACACTCGAATAATCCTGACCACTTGGGAACTATAGTGTACACAAGAATAAGGCGGGACACACCAATACTAACACCTCAACACGGAAGACGAACGGGGGGAGGAGTACTGAATAATTAAGAGCACTAGGTCACTAGGGCAAAGGGGACGGAAGGCCCAATATCACTAAAGCAAGGAACCATTAATACACATTGAATAACACTTAATATCTGACTTTATTAGAAATAATTAAATAAGACACTCCCTAACTATATTCCCTACTAGAGGCCAAGGGTACTGAATGAGGTGCTTTAGTACAAGAGAGCCGTACTTACTCGTATGTTGTTCCACCGTTTCCGGGAGATGATGTTCCTTCCCCGAGTCCACACACACCTTCCTACTGGGCTGCGCCCACTGTACTGACTCCCCTGATCTGCTGCTCCTCAGCTGAACATGAGGGTTTTGCATTTGTTGTTTAGGGGTTAATCCCTGAAGATTACCATGACGGCATCAATTCTGACCTCTTTGTGATTCGATGACCGTTGACCTGACTCTATGGCTAACTTGTACAGAGGTGTAACTTTTACATTGTCTGCCGCCGCCTGTCTGGCGCCTGTGGGTTGTTCATCCTCCACGTGGCCTGTTCATGCTGTTATGATGTTCATGTACTATGTACTGCTCTCTTGTTACATATCCCCCAATGTCCCGGTTTAAGAAAAACCGTGGGCGAGGAACTCGAACATGGCTTTTCTTATCCCAGACCACAAAGGAACTAGCACATGCCTCGAAAAAAAATAGCTACCCTATCTAAATATATACATCTCACAGTCGAGAAATATTTATAAAAACTCTCAACAATAACAGTTACCATGGTAACTCAAAATCCAGGCTGACCATACCTGCATGGCAGCCCATCAATCCTCTCAGATGACAAATCAACATTAATTTGAGAAAAAAAAATTCTGTCAAACACGTCAATGGAGACTCCCAGAGCAGGCGAAACAACTTATTAGAGATGAGTGTAGAAAGATGATGAGACAGGGCGTTATAGAAGAGAGCACGTCACCGTGGCTTTCCCCAGTAGTGCTAGTACGCAAACCTGATGGTAGTTACAGGTTCTGTGTAGATTACCGTAAAGTGAACGAAGTGACAACAGCGGACGTTTATCCTCTGCCTCTCATTCAGGAAATCATAGACCAGTTTGGCACAGCTAAGTACTTCTCGACACTTGACGCAAAGTCAGCGTATTGGGCCATACCAGTTGCAAGGCAAGACAGAAAAAACAGCATTTTCGGATGGTGTGCGGACTTACCATTTCAAGCGTATGCCATTTGGATTAAAAACAGCTCCTTCATCTTTTCAGAGGGCGATAAATTATATTCTAAGCCCTGTTCTTGGTAGGCACTCATTGGCGTACCTTGATGATGTTGTAGTGTACTCTAGAACTTTTGATGAACACCTCCATGATTTGACAGAGACCTTGTCGCTGTTGAACAAGGCGGGGTTCAAATTGAACGCCCAAAAGTGTACCCTGGCGGCTCAGAAATTCAAGTTTCTGGGTTTTCAGGTAAGCACAGATGGAATACGCCCTTCCGGACTCTTGTCGCGCTATTGCTGAAATGCCAACACCAAAGACAGCAAAGGACGTGAGAAGATTTCTGGGTGCAGCTGGGTATTTCCGTCGACACATAGAAGGTTTTGCGAGAACGTCAGCTTCACTGTCGAATCTCACTAAGAAAAATGTTAAGTTTGTATGGACCCGAGAGCATGAGGAGGCTTTTGAGAAGTTAAAATCACAATTGAGTACTACTCCAGTTTTAGCAATTCCTAACTTTGAGAAAGATTGGGAAGTCCACACTGATGCAAGCGGCATTGCCATAGGTAGCTGTTTAATTCAGCGTGACTCGGAGAACAACCCGCACCCGGTAGCTTACTTTAGTAGGAAAGTGAAAGGACCGGAAGTAAGGTACTCAGCCACTGACAAGGAAGCTTTAGCTGTAGTAGAGAGTGTAAGGTATTTTGAGCCTTATTTGTTTCAGCGTCACTTCATAATTTATACTGATCATCGAGCATTGACCCACATTTTTAAGAAAAAGACACGTTGCCCGAGAATGACAAGGTGGGGTCACGAACTGTCAGCACACTCGTTTCAGATATTGTATAAGCCTGGTCCATCTCATGTTGTTCCTGATGCGTTAAGTAGGAACATTGGCACCATCAATATGAATGTAAACATTGAAACGATTGCGAGCGATAAAATGAGAGAACTTCAGATGAAGGAACAGCGATGGAAGGAAATTATTGAACATCTGGAAGGAGGGAAATATCCTTCGAGAAAACAAAGTACCTCTTTAAATGACTTTGCACTCAAAGAAGGAGTGTTGTACCATGTAAATGCCCAGAAAGACAGGGCGTTGTTTCAGCTAGTTATCCCTGACGCATTAAAGCCTTCAGCATTAAAACTTGCGCATGCGTCAAAGATTGCAGGTCACCCGGGAGTGTACAAAACTTACACAAAGGCCAAGTCATTATTTTATTTCCCAGGGTTATTATCACATGTAATTAAGTACGTGAGGTCATGTGGGAACTGTCAACGACGCAAAGGTACTTCTAAAGTACAAGCCCCACTCCAGGAATTCTCAGAGATAGCAGAACCCTTGGATCGGGTGGGGGCTGATTTAATTGATTTACATAGCAGCAATTCAGGCAACAGATATGCGCTAGTTCTAGTGGACCATCTGTCCAGGTATACCACTCTAGTAGCCCTTCCCAGGAAAGACCCCCAAACAGTGGCAGAGGCATTTTTAGCTAGGTTTGTTACTGTGTTCGGTCCGCCGAAAGTTCTAGTATCTGACAGGGGACAGGAGTTTATTGGTAGCTTATTTCAGGAAGTATGTAAACTCTTAGAGACAACAACAGCGCTAACAACAGCATACCATCCCCAGACGAACGGCATGGTGGAACGAACTAATAGAACGGTGAAGGATATGCTTGCCATTATAGCAGAGAATGACCCGGCCACTTGGGATGAACAGTTGCCCTTTGTTCAGTTTGCACTAAACACCGCAGTGCACCAGTCAATAAATACTCAACCACTCTTGCTGTTTACTGGACACTCGTGTAATTTTGCGTCAGGTCTGCTTAACAGACATACTATTAGTTATGGAGAGGATTATCCTTCAGAAATCCTCACCAAGATGAAGAATGCGTGGAGGATAGCAGCTGAAGCATCAAAGAAAGCAAGAACACGGTATGCCCATTATTATGATAAGCAGGTACAACCATTAAGAGTGAAAGAGGGAAGCCTAGTGATGCGGTTGAATGAGTCAGCGCCCGCCAATCAGAGTAGGAAGTTAGCAGCTAGATGGCGAGGCCCTTATAGAGTTATTAAGAAACTAGGCCCAGTAAATTTCATAATCAAGGGTATATTTGAAGACCAGGTTGAAAGAACCATCCATATAAATAAATTGAAACTTTATGTAGCAAGGGAAGAACTGGAATTACCTTCAGCAATTCCAATTCCCGAGAGAGTGGAGGGAATGGTTATTCCTGATGCTCAATCGGAGGAGGATGATGACATTCTATCATCCTTACTTAGTAGCCAAGTTAGGCCTGGTCATCCTATGGTCACCAGATCTCGCGCGCACATGAGCGCACAGTAACTGAGTTAAGCTGTCATCTGAGTTATAAGTAGAGGCAAAGAATTGTACTGTAGGTGCTTAGTCAAGAGTGACGTACCTTTACCTACCCTGGAGGAGTTATCTTTCTTAAAACCTCCAGGGCAGATCCAGGTCTCCACCAGATATGAGTTATGAATGTTTCTTTTCCCAGGTCTGCTCACATTTCCACACTGTCGGCCATATCCCATCTCTACAACTGAGGCCAGAGTAGCATGTCACCGCTATTGTCTGGCGGGAACCAGGTTTAGTTCCCGAGGGACAGGACGGGTCACGCTACATCACCCCCTCCATCCCTCTCCCCCCACCCTTGTTAGTGGTACCTGCCATGGTGGGGGCGGCTACAAGTCAAGGTCACAGCCAACACCTCATCACTTAATGTGGTTATGGAACTGTCAACACTAGCTGTCATCTGGAGGACTGATTCAACATATCAGACGAGACATTAATGAGGTCACCTGCCTTGCTATACAGAACACCGGTGACCGGAAATGAACAGCCAAGAACAACGGAGTGGATTGGGCAACGGTTGCGGGATTACACAAGGTCTTGCCCACTCCTGAGGTTTCTGATGCGCCGAGCAACAAGATGTGAAACTTGGTGGCTACGTAAGAACAGCACGTTCCCTCTAGAGTGTGCATGATACGCCAACGCGGATGCACGATTTGCATCTTGGGCCTACAATCATGTGCATGATGGGATAACGAAGAAAGTCGTTAAGGCCTAGTACGACGTAGCAGAAGAAACACCTGTAAGTGGATGGAACCCAAGAGCTGGAGCCGGGACCCGAGGGTTCTGCCGCCACGCCCACCCCGCCTCAACGAACTGGAGCTGTTCACTCATCAAGCAAGACCTCGTCTGGTGTCAACGTCTCAGTACTCCCAGGAAGGCAACATGTATGCGGCAGACAGAACATCGCCAGCAGACGTTCAGCAGGCGTCAACATCTTACAAGAGGATGGAACCCAGGTACGCCAGAGTTCCCCCTGTGACCGGACAGCAAGTCAATCATCGCTGTCAACACCGACGTCATCGCCTCGTCGACGACCCGGAAGGATGGACCAGCAGCGCGGATGTACTGCGGATTGTGGACTAGATCAGTGGAAGACTCTAGTCAGGAGGGAAGTGGATCTCTTCTCACAACAACTGAGGCCAGCTGAAGAACATCGTTGGTGAAGAACACGATGCATCGTTGCAGAACTACAGCAAGAATACAGCAATGGGCGAGTCAACAACATCGGGACAACGGACTCGTCGGGAATAAAGACTTTGTTAATTTGTATATACAATATATATGTAATTGTTTTTAAGTTCAGAAAACTTGGTGTTCACCGTTACAGAGGAAAAGTTATGAATGACAATTTTTGTGTAGACTCTGGTGAACTGGGGAACCAGCGGAAAGATGGTTCCAGTATAAATTTAATTGTTTATCATAAATTGTGTGTTAATTTTTTTTTCTCAAATTAATGTTGATTTGTCATCTGAGAGGATTGATGGGCTGCCATGCAGGTATGGTCAGCCTGAATTTTGAGTTACCATGGTAACTGTTATTGTTGAGAGTTTTTATAAATATTTCTCGACTGTGAGATGTATATATTTAGATAGGGTAGCTATTTTTTTTCGAGGCATGTGCTAGTTCCTTTGTGGTCTGGGATAAGAAAAGCCATGTTCGAGTTCCTCGCCCACGGTTTTTCTTAAACCGGGACATTGGGGGATATGTAACAAGAGAGCAGTACATAGTACATGAACATCATAACAGCATGAACAGGCCACGTGGAGGATGAACAACCCACAGGCGCCAGACAGGCGGCGGCAGACAATGTAAAAGTTACACCTCTGTACAAGTTAGCCATAGAGTCAGGTCAACGGTCATCGAATCACAAAGAGGTCAGAATTGATGCCGTCATGGTAATCTTCAGGGATTAACCCCTAAACAACAAATGCAAAACCCTCATGTTCAGCTGAGGAGCAGCAGATCAGGGGAGTCAGTACAGTGGGCGCAGCCCAGTAGGAAGGTGTGTGTGGACTCGGGGAAGGAACATCATCTCCCGGAAACGGTGGAACAACATACGAGTAAGTACGGCTCTCTTGTACTAAAGCACCTCATTCAGTACCCTTGGCCTCTAGTAGGGAATATAGTTAGGGAGTGTCTTATTTAATTATTTCTAATAAAGTCAGATATTAAGTGTTATTCAATGTGTATTAATGGTTCCTTGCTTTAGTGATATTGGGCCTTCCGTCCCCTTTGCCCTAGTGACCTAGTGCTCTTAATTATTCAGTACTCCTCCCCCCGTTCGTCTTCCGTGTTGAGGTGTTAGTATTGGTGTGTCCCGCCTTATTCTTGTGTACACTATAGTTCCCAAGTGGTCAGGATTATTCGAGTGTCAGGCCAGGATCCTTGTACCGTTCAATTGTCCCCTACACCTGTCCTGGTAGGTTATTCCATCTGCAAGACCTACGACTCTCACTCCGGTCCCCTGTCCGGTAACTCAGGGTGGTGGCAGCGTCACTCGGTAACTCATACGATAGGTTGTGACTACGATTATCTCTATCTTTCTGTCTCACTCTCCCTCACTAGTGTCTCACTCTCCCTCGCCCTCACTCGCTCTCGTTCTCCCTCCCTTGCTCTCGTTCTCGCTCTCCTCTCTCTCTCCTCTCGCTCTGCCTCCCTCTTCCTCTCTCTCTCTCTCTCCTTCCTCTGTGTACTGGTTTACGTCTTCGTATGACGGCCCGAGTGTTAACATCTTATATGATCGGTATAGCATCTGTTATTACCATAGAAAGAGCGGAGATTGCACGGTTAGCTCAGTGGTAGTAGCGGAGTGCGCGGTCGAGATAGATACAAGGCGAGTTATTACAATCAGGGTTATTACAAGAGAGAGAGAGAGAGAGAGAGAGAGAGAGAGAGAGAGAGAGAGAGAGAGAGAGAGAGAGAGAGAGAGAGAGAGAGAGAGAGAGAGAGAGAGAGAGAGAGACAGAGAGAGACAGAGAGAGAGAGACAGAGAGAGAGAGCGAGAGAGAGAGAGAGAGAGAGAGAGAGAGAGAGAGAGAGAGAGAGAGAGAGAGAGAGAGAGAGAGAGAGAGAGAGAGAGAGAGAGAGAGAGAGAGAGGGAGAGAGAGAGAGAGAGAGAGAGAGAGAGGAGGAAAGGGAAAATGAAAATGATACAGGAATGGTTAACATTCCTCCCCCCCCCCCCCCCCCCATCTTATCTCCTCAAAGTTTATTCCTTCGGTGGCAGTCATCCATAGCCAGTCAACTAGAGCCTGTCCTGTTAGTACTAATGGTTATATCCTCATACATTCAAATTCCTCAATCCTCCATTAATTTCAGCGCTGGCAACTGATTCATTACCATTGCCTTTTATAAGTTTATTGCTTTAATTTCATAAAAACAAATGAAGGAGAACAACCTTTCACGAATGTTGTTCGTATCTTTCATTTTAATAGTTGAAATGCATGTGTAACAGGAGCCTTGAAAACAAAGGACAGATTTGTGATTTTATTTCATAACTGTTTCAATTGGTTTCTGTTTATGTGTGGTTTTGTACCAATATTTATATATGTAACTGTTTGAATGTTTATGTCAGTACAGACGATGAGTCACAATAACGTGGCTGATGATATGATGACCAAAACACATATCAGAAGATGGAAAAGCGACAACGTTTCGGTCTGTCCAGGATCATTATCGAGTCGTATTGACACATGACTTGATAATGGTCCAAAACGGACCGAAACGTGGTAAATTTCTCCGTCTTCTGATGTGAGGTTTGGCCATGATGTTTGTCAGTGTGCTCTCTCTCTCTCTCTCTCTCTCTCTCTCTCTCTCTCTCTCTCTCTCTCTCTCTCTCTCTCTCTCTCTCTCTCTCTCTCTCTCTCTCTCTCTCTCTCTCTCTCTCTCTCTCTCTCTCTCTCTCTCTCTTCCTCCTTATCTTAATCACCCCAATCAAACATACTATCTCACTCCTTCCTTCATACATCATACCATTCCAGTCCTGCAACTCCCCCCCCCCCCACACACACACACGACAACGATTAAAACAGAAGAGCACTGTTTGAGGCTTCAAGAAGACCTAGACAAGCTGAAGGAATGGTCGAACAAATGGTTGTTAGAGTTTAACCAAACCAAATGTAATGTAATGAAGATAGGTGTAGGGAGCAGGAGGTCAGATACAAGGTATCATCTGGGAGAGGAAATTTTTCAGGAGTCAGAGAAGGAAAAAGACTTGGGGGTTGATATCACGCCAGACCTGTCTCCTGCAGCACATATCAAGCGGATAACATCAGCGGCATATGCCAGGCTGGCCAACATACGAACGGCATTCAGAAACTTGTGTAAAGAATCATTCAGAACTTTGTATACCACATATGTCAGGCTAATCCTGGAGTATGCAGCCCCAGCATGGAGTCCATATCTAGTCAAGGATAAGACTAAACTGGAAAAGGTTCAAAGGTTTGCCACGAGACTAGTACTCGAGCTGAGAGGTATGAGCTACGAGGAGAGACTACGGGAATTAAACCTCACTTCGCTGGAAGACAGAAGAGTTAGGGGGGACATGATCACCACATTCAATATTCTGAAGGGAATTGATAGGGTAGATAAAGACAGGCTATTTAACACAAGGGGCACACGCACAAGGGGACACAGGTGGAAACTGAGTGCCCAAATGAGCCACAGAGATATTAGAAAGAACTTTTTTAGTGTCAGAGTGGTTGACAAATGGAATGCATTAGGAAGTGATGTGGTGGAGGCTGACTCCATACACAGCTTCAAGTGTAGATATGATAGAGCCCAATAGGCTCAGGAATCTGTACACCTGTTGATTGACGGTTGAGAGGCGGGACCAAAGAGCCAGAGCTCAACCTCCTCAAACACAACTAGGTGAGTACAACTAGGGGAGTACACATACACACACACACACACACACACACACACACACACACACACACACACACACACACACACACACACACACACTCTCTCCCACCAACGTTGCGCTCGCGTACGTCAGCTGAGAAATAAACAAACTTGAGCTAAAACTTAGGGGCAAACTTTGCCAAATTTAGCGGGAATTCCGCCGCTGCATTATTCATGGCAGGTCCCTGGAGAAACCTGTAGCGAGATAGAGGAGATCTTAAGATCCTCATCTTGGCGAATAGAAAGACTGGCGTCCACGACACCCTCTAATGGCTGATTACAAGGTTCGAATCCTCCCAGATTTTTTTGCTGGATATAAAGAGGGTAAAGGAGGGGAGGGAGTTATCAGGGGAAAGCGCAAAGTCATTACGACTATAATGCACTTGGAAGGGGTTAGGATAAGGATATGTGATGGGAGTGAAGGTAGGATGCCCAACCACTTGGACGGACAGGGATTGAACGCTGACCGGTATGAAGCGAGACCGTCGTTCTACCGTCCAGCCCACGACGAGGAAGAACAGCCTTCCTTAGGGATATAAATGCGTATAAGGGGGTTGAAACTCCAGCTTTAGGTGAGATTGGATCTTCGAGAAGAGTAAAAGCCACAATTTCAAAAGTGCTATTGTCGACTAGAAGAGTAGAAGCCTCAGCACTTTTAGTGTCGAATCAAATCGTAGAAAGATATGCTTTCATACGTTATAAGATCGAATTGAAGCACAGAAACTCCAGTTTCCTGAGCTCAGTAAGTAATTTTTCTGTATAATGCTTCCTCGAAGTTGAGATCTTCAGTTGAATAGAGGATCAAAGCCCCGTTGGTTCATGGATAGTTTATATGATGAATGGGGAAAAATTTAACACAATTTTGTGTAAACATTACTTGGATCATTGACATGTTTTCCCTATAAATAACTGAATTAAATAGGTCGTCATAATTTCATGATATGAACACGTATGCAATAGAGAGATATCAGAAGCTTATTTAATGCATGAAAAGAGTCGTCGTTATCTGCATGTAGGACTTGATAACGGGACCTCGCATTAAGGACAAAAACGTTTTCTGCTTCAGTGAGCGGTGTGAGGGAGGAGTGAGCTCATCAGAAACTTCGAGTGTCGAGATCTGTTCTTGGCGTACAGAAAGGTACAGTTCTAGCTACAATTTGAATAGCTACACTTAGCCAACATAAGGAAAGGATCATTTATGTGGAGGTCAATGGGGCGAGTCTACTTTTGCTGGAAGACTGGAAAGTGTCGACACTTTGCTTAACTGACTGATTAGGATTAACCAGGGGACTATACATGCTCCTGTTTGTCTTATGTTAACTAGATAGGGGTGTATCCGGCTCCCCTTTCTCTTCTATCTCTTCCCGTGTCCTAATCATCTCAATCTCTCATCTCTCTTTTTCCCTATCCCTCATCTCCTCTGTCCCTATGTTATGAACCCATCTCCATCGTCGGAGCATGGAGTAGCAGCGTCAATGCCATCTGTGAGTCTGCTCCCGAAACCCCACAAAATGGACGACGCCATCTGGTGGTGGCAGTATGATACCTGCAAGAGACCCTAGATTCCTGTCCTGGTCAGCTCGACGGGTCGCTGTAGCGGACCTCTGGTGAGGTGGCGCCTAGAAATCAGCGCCATCTATTGTGAGAGGAGTTGTATGTTCATGTCAGAGTCCGTAACTGGTATTTCCTAGTGTCCCCAGTACTGGCCAGTTTACTGATGACGTGTCTGTATCCACAGAGACGAATTAGGGCTGGAGTGGTACGAGGACAGTCAGTCTACCCGGGGCAGCCTATTATCTCTCAGCTTCATTCTGCTTTACGTGAGCAGTGAGCCGCCACCGTAGAGGAACTGAGTAGTATCTGATGTCTGCCTGTGAAGTGGGAGTGACAGCATTCGGCGTATCCCGGGACTCTCTAGAGGAAGAGACGACTACCAGTAAGGTGCTACAGAGGAGTGTAACTAGCTAGTTGCAAGAAGCTCCTGCCAGGGGTTCGCTACCCTTGTATTTGTTCATGTAGAGCCCCAGCAGCGCGAGGCTGATGTTCTCTGCCAACATCAGGCTGGAGAGTGATTGTGGGCGTTCACAAGAGGCACCTAGTGAGACTGTAGACAGGCTGGCCCATGGCTAGGGAAGACTCGTTGGTGTTTCCCAGTACTGGTTGAGGACGGTACTGTGTGTTGAGGAAACACGGAAGTTGACAAGGCTGCATTGCATGAGCATCGAGGAGTGCTCAGTGTCCTATGAGAGCGACACATGTGTATATATATCAGTGCAGTAGTACTTCGTTTATGATTATGATTCTATCTAAGGTGATGGGAAAGTGATATGTGAATATATTGATAAAGGATGAAGTGTCGTATTCCTTTAAACCCTCTCCCCCCCTCCCATGTTATTTTTCTTGCATTACCAAGCTCACTCCTTGAAAGCCACTATCGACTTGGGGTCGGATACTAGTACATTGGTTCCTCCAGCAAAGAACCCGGTTGCGACACATAGTGGCCGTAACACCCTATACATCTTTTCCCCCTCTCCTTCCCTATCTCCTAATTTTCTCAGATTCTCCATCTCTTTCCCTCCCCTGGGAGCCGGTCGGCCGAGCGGACAGCACACTGGACTTGTGATCCTGTGGTCCTGGGTTCGATCCCAGGTGCCGGCGAGAAACAATGGGCAGAGTTTCTTTCACCATATGCCCCTGTTACCTACCAGTAAAATAGGGACCTGGGTGTTAGTCAGCTGTCACGGGCTGCTTCCTGGGGGTGGAGGCCTGGTCGAGGACCGGGCCGCGGGGACACTAAAGCCCCGAAATCATCTCAAGATAACCTCAAGATAACCCCCTCCCGTCTTCACCCTTTTCTTCCAATTCTCGTTTCAACCCCCCCCCCCCTACACTCGATCTCACACCTTTCCTTTCCTCTTGCCAATCTTCTTCTGTTCTCCTTTATCACCTTCTCCTAATTTTATCCCACCTTTCTCCCAACATCTCCCATTTATTCTCTCCTCTCACACTCCCTTCCCTTCTCTCTTGCTCCCCTCCTTTCCATCTAATTTTCGATCTCCTCTCTCTCTTTCCTCCACATTTCTTCTTCTCTCCTTTCTCTTAACTCCTACTTCCATCTTCCCTTCGCTTTCTCTTTCTCCCTCTTCCTCTCTCCCTACCTCCCTCTCTTTCTCTGTGTCTATATCTCTCCCTAAACCCTCCCTCCCTACCTTCTCATCTCCATCAGTGTCTCCATCCATTTCAATCAGAAATTCGCCTCAATCAGCCACTAGCAGCAAGGTCTCGGCCAGCCCTTTGGATTTTCTAAGCCATATTTAATCTCTTCACTTCAGCTTAGGAGCTAACAACATTAATGACCAAATCTCTATATTTATAATTCCTTTCCTTTATCTTCATATATTCTGAAGTTTCTCTTTCATAATAATAATAACAATTTAATTTAACAAATCCAGATAAGCCTTGATGAGGGTTCGAACCTATGTGCTGTATGTTCCCAGATATATCAACTGATATATCAAATGATATATCAGTTGATACATCAACTGATATATCAATCTATATATCAACCTATATATCATTTGATATATCAGTTGATATATCAACTGAAATATCAGGTTATAGGGATTTCTGTGTGTAAAATAATTTCATTCAACTGGACTCTAGGAGACTCGATAAGAGTGATCGTTTAGAGTCTCGATAGAGTCCATAAAGCTTCGGTCTCACACACGTGGGGGTCCAGGGTTCGAGTCTGCTAGAGCCTAGATGAATTAAATGTTTATTTCCATGGAATTGTGGATGGCAATTTAATATTAATAAAGCCAAACAAATAAATATAATAATGATACTACCAATATAGAATCCAACAATCATTACCGATAAATAATCTAATAAATAACAATTTATCCTTCGGAAGACACTTGACAAATATTGCAGTCAGATGTGCTACCTTTAACATTACATTTCTTAGATCTCACGTAGATGCTAAGGGGGTGTTTGACACTAAATCTTTCAGATCTAGAGGGGAGCACTCGCCACTAATTTGGGACTGCTTTCCACAATTGCCTCTTAAGTTGTTAATTAAACAAAAATTCAAGACATGGTGCGACGCAAAGATGGTATCCTTGGCCAATTACGGCTCACGTAAACTCTCCAAGACAAAGATGTGGCTGGTCTGTGTGTATGCTACAAATTTTCTCTGAATGTTCCACCTTTAAAAACTAACTACCGTACTACTGATGCGATATGTGACTACCAGACAGATGTTCCCACTGCACGAGAACAGCGATTTCGACGCTCTTACAATCCAAAAAATATACAAACTTAAGAAGCACATTCTTGCAACAGACTGGCGACCAGAGCAACACTTCAACAAGGCAAACCCCCTCATGTGTGTGGCAGAGGACGCACAATGGTACTCAATAAAAATGTAGAATATCGATATAGCTACAGACAATTTTACGTAAAAGGTGCTCTTCTTGCTTGCAAATTTCAAAGTAACTTTAACGTGGAAAAAAAGATACTACAAATATTATGACTACAACAACAACACCTACTACTACAACAAATAATATTAATAATAATAATAATTATAACAATTATTATTATTATATTCTTAGTTTTGGAACTAAGAAGTATCGGAATGAAAATTATGACTCAAACCCCGTTGTCATCGTTGGAATAAAGCACAAGATTGTATCTCATGTAAAGTAAGGTAAGGTTAGGTTAGGTAAGGTTAGGTAAGGGTTAGGTTAGGTTAGGTAAGGGGTCATTCTCTTTGGGGTGACGTTCTGACGAATACCCAGGGTCGCCTTCTTGAGCCGTTTCTCCTCTCTTCTTCCCTGTCTCTTCTGAATTCTGGTGAGCCCACTCATTTGGACTCTCGGACTCCAACCCGTTCTCGCAAATTCGTAAAGTCAATATTGACTTATTAACTACGTGCATAGGTGATATACTAAACATAATAGATACCCTTAAAAAGATTCATAGAAAACACCGACCTTACCTAACCTTGTTAGTATCTTAAGATAAGCATGTTATTGCTTCGTAATTACAATTATTACTTAACCTATACCTATTATAGGTTAGGTAATAATTGTAATTACGAAGCAATAAGATGCTTATCTTAACATACTAAGTAGGTTAGGTTAGGTCGGTGTTTTCTATGAATCTTTTTAAGGGTATCTATTATGTTAAGTATGTCACCTATGCACATATTTAATAAGTCAATATTGATTTATTAAATTTGCGAGAACGGGTTGCGGACTCGCACCCTTTCTTGTCTTGATCTTTCTCTCTACTCTTCTTCTCTTTACTTAGATTTCACGTGGCAGGTTCTTGATGACCTCCATGGAAGTGATCATTTCCCCATCCTTGTTTCCTTTTTCTCTTTTCGCCCTTCCCTCTCTTTCCCTAGGTGGCAGTTTGCTAAGGCGGACTGGACCCTATTTACCCTCAGTGCTGCTCTCTCTGACCTCTCCCTTCTGCCTCTCTCTCGCGCTCTCCTCCTTTTTCATGACACTGTCTTCAACGCTGCCCTCCACTCTATCCCTCGCTCTTTCTCCCGGGGTCCACGGAAGTGTGTTCCCTGGTGGAATGCGGACTGTGCTCGGGCTGTCCGCTGTAAGCGTGCAGCCTGGAAGAGGCACCGCCGTAGGCAGACGACCGATTCTTTTCTTTTCTTTTGGAAAGCGAGTGCGGTGGCCCGTAGGACCATCCGTACGGCTAAACGTGAATGTTGGGCATCTTATGTCTCAACAATTACGCCCGAAACCCCTCTGGCCCAGATCTGGAAGCGTATCCACAAGATAGCGGGTAAGTTCGTTCCCGATGTTTCACTGGTCCTTCACCTCCATGATACTCTTGTGGCGGACCCGTTGCAGGTCGCTTCCGAACTGGGTTCCCACTTTTCTTCTGTTAGCTCTGGTCTTCATCTTCCCCAATCTTTCCTTCTTCGTAAGCCTGTCCTTGAGTCTCGTCCTTTAGATTTCTGCACTCATCTTCAGCTTCCCTATAATGATCCCTTCTCTCTCTCTGAACTTCGTTCTGCCCTGGCCCTCTGCGGTTCTATGGCGGCGGGCTCCGATGGTATTCATTATGAGATGCTTCGCCATCTCCCTCCGAGCATGTCTCAGTATTTACTGAGTCTGTATAATCGGATCTGGGAGTCGTCGTCAGTCCCTGAAGACTGGCTCGATGCCGTTGTCCTCCCTGTTCGCAAACCGGGGTCTCTGGGTACTTCCCCTAAGGACTTTCGCCCTATTGCTCTCACAAGTTGTGTCTGCAAACTCTTTGAACGTATGGTTAACGTTCGTCTGATGTGGTTCCTGGAACACCATCACCTCCGCTCCCCTTCTCAATTTGGTTTCCGCAAGTGCCGCAGCACGACAGATGTCCTGGTGAACTTAGAGGTCTATATTCGTACTGCTTTTGCTGCGAAGACCTCCGTTTTTGCCGTCCTTTTTGACCTGGAAAAGGCTTACGACACCACTTGGCGTTATCATATCCTATCTCAACTTCATTCTTTTGGCCTTCGTGGTCATCTCCCTCTCTTTCTCCACAGCTTCCTCTCTCGTCGTTCCTTTCGGGTGCGCCTTGGTACCGCTCTCTCTCCCTCTTTTCAGCAATACGAAGGTGTGCCCCAGGGTAGTGTTCAGAGCACTACTCTTTTTCTGGTTGCCCTCAATGGTCTTCTTTCCTCTCTTCCTTCTGGTGTCTTCTCCGCTCTCTATGTCGATGACCTTCCCCTTTGTTGTCAGGGTGATGATTCGCCTCTCCTTCAACGCCGGCTTCAACTTGCAATTGATGCCGTGTCGTCTTGGGCCACAGATCATGGCTTCAAGTTCTCTACTTCTAAGACTTGTGCCATGACTTTTACGCGGAAACGGGTTGTTCTTCGTCCCTCTTTGTCCCTTTATGGTCATCCCCTTGAATACAAAGATTCCGCGAAGCTTTTGGGGTTATTCCTTGACACTCGTTTGTCTTGGTCTCCCCATATCTCTTACCTCCGTGTTGAGTGCTCTAAGGCCCTTACCCTCCTTCGGGTTTTGTCCCATACTTCTTGTGGGGCAGATAGGCGCACTCTCCTTGCTTTACATTCCTCTCTCGTCCTGTCTAAGCTCGATTATGGTTGCCCTGCCTACTCGTCTGCTTCTCCTTCTACTCTTCGCCGTCTTGATGCTTTGCACCATACTGGGTTGCGCCTCAGTTCTGGTGCCTTTCGTTCGACTCCTATCCTTAGCTTGTATGTTGACACTGGCTTCCTGTCTCTCCAGGACCGCCGTGATCGCTACTGTCTTCGCTATCTTGCGCGGTCCTTGCAACATCCTTCCTCTCGCCTCTGTCGTGCCCCGTGGTCATCTCTTTTACCCTTCCTGCGGTTCCTGTTTCTCTTCACCACCTCCCTCTTTCTGTCCGGTTATCTCGCCTACAGGATTCTCTCTCCGTTCGTATTTCTGATGTTTCTCCTCGTGTTGTTCCTTCTATGCCCCCGTGGAGGGTCCCTCTTCCGCGGTTTTGTACATCCTTGACCCGTATCACTAAAGCTTTTACCCCTCCTACGGTTCTAAAACGCCTTTTCCTCGAGCACTTTTCTTCTCACTCCCGCTCCGTTTCTGTCTTCACCGATGGGTCTAAGTCAGCGGACGGTGTTGGCTACTCTGTTGTTTTTCCTGATCGCACTTATATGTGTCGCTTGCCTCCGGAGACTAGCATCTTTACAGCGGAACTTTATGCTATTCTTTATGCTCTTCGTCTCCTGCTTTCTCGTTGTCAGTCTTCCTTTGTAGTTGTTGTTGACTCTCGTAGTGTCCTCATGGCTCTCGGGTCCTTTAATCCGGTTCATCCAGTAGTTGTCGAGATCCAGCATTGGCTGTTTCTCGTTCACAGTAAATTTAAGTCGGTTGAGTTCTGTTGGGTTCCCAGCCATATTGGTGTCTTTAAATGAGCGTGCGGATGCTGCCGCCAAGGAAGCTGTCCGCTCTTGTCCCATCTCTCGTAAAGGCATTCCGTATTCCGACTTTTACCCGGTTATCCATTCCTCAGTCCTTACCCGTTGGCAGGCTTCTTGGTTGTCTGTTACTGGTAACAAGCTACGTACTCTTAAATGTTGTGTTTCCTCGTGGCCGTCCTCCTTCCACCGTAACCGGCGGTGGGAAACAGCTCTGGCGAGGTTGCGTATTGGCCATACTCGCTTAACCCATGGTCACTTGATGGAGCGCCTCCCTGCTCCTTATTGTCCTAGTTGCATTGTCCCTCTTACGGTCGTGCATGTCTTTCTTGAATGTCCTGACTTCCAGGACGAGCGTGTGTCTTGCTTTCCGACCGCCCCTCGCGGTCACCTGTCCCTCGATAGAATTCTTGGTGACTCGGATACTTTTGATATCGTTCGCCTTATGCGTTTTTGTTCTCGTATTGGCATCCTTGGTGATATTTAGCGCCCTCTGATTATTTTGCGTATTTGATGGTGCTACATAGCCTTCCCGGTTTGGTGCCTTCTTTTGATAATTACTTACTTAGGTTAGGTAAGGGAAGGTTAGTTAAGATAAGGTTAGGTTAGGTTAGGTTTGGTTAGATTTAATTAGAAACTAAGCTATGACACAGATGTGAGAGAAATATGTGCCCCATTTAGGACCCTACTCAAACTATTAGGCAAGGTTTGCTTAGGATGAGTTAGGTAAAGTGAGGTTGGGTTCAGGATATTTTTGTCAGGTTAATTAAGGTTATGCGAGAATAATATAAGTTAGAATGGATTTGGTTTGATTAGATTTGTATTAGTCTAGGAGAGAAATTGGTGAGATTGGGTTATGGTATGTTGGATTAGGGATAAATTAGATGCTGGTTAGATTGAGCAAGACTATTTTTTTTTTTTGTCTCGTGATTGAGCAAGAATAGAACGGTCTAATTTCAGTTGTAGAGGGAAAAGGAACTATCAGCGGGAAAGCGACAAGCAATTACGACTATATAGCACTGGGAAGGGGTCAGGATAAGGATTTGGGATGGGACGGAGAAAAGGAATGGTGCTCACCAACCACTTGGACGGTCGGGGATTGAACGCCGACCTACAGGAAGTGACCCCGTTGCTCTACCTTCCAGGTAATGCTAACAGAAACATCATTAAGCATTGTAGCCAATATTTTCGTCATCTGTAATTCTTTTTCTGCTCTCGAAATACATAAAATGTTTCAGAGTTGTTTTGGTTGAGGATATAAATAGGAACTGCTCTTATGGCCCAAAAGACCTTCCACATTTTATTTTATTCTAATGTTTTAAAATATTTTGTTTCATATTCGTACCATATACAGAATCCACATTATGGTAGATTATTTCCGTGTGTTATCTGAGAATTCCAGCGGTAAAGCGCTTCATAAAATGTGCAGATATAACACTCCGTTAAACCCAGGGAGTGGCACTTCCTTCTGCACTTGGGGTACCCACAATCATCACTTAATTAACTAAAACGTGGCAGGAGGTAAAGCAATGCGACTTTAATAATAGTGTCAAGAGCACACTTCCCAGTGCCCAAGGGTGAGGGCATGAAGGGCAGAACACACACTCTTCCCGGCGTCCAAAGGGTGAATGGTCCTGCCTTTGTCTTGCACGTGATGGGAAAATATCGCCTAACTAAAAAAAAAACCAGCAGAAGTTTGTTTGTTTGAGGGAGGTGGCGAGAGGGCCCCAGGACCCACCTCCCTCCCCCCAACTCGCCAGTAACTGCTCCTGACTATCAGCATTACGTTTGTACGAAGTCCAAGTTGTTCACAATGACTGTTGGCGAGTTGTTTGGTGTCTTGAGTCTCATATTGCTAATGCTCTTATTATTTTCATAGTAAAATGTCAGCAGTAGTTACTATTTTGACAAATGAGCTTGTGTTAGCTGTTTTTTACAGCTGATATATATATATATATATATATATATATATATATATATATATATATATATATATATATATATATATATATATAATGTCGTACCTAGTAGCCAGAACGCACTTCTCAGCCTACTATGCAAGGCCCGATTTGCCTAATAAGCCAAGTTTTCCTGAATTAACATATTTTCTCTAATTTTTTTCCTATCAAATGATAGAGCTACCCATTTCATTATGTATGAGGTCAATTTTTTTTATTGTAGTTAAAATTAACGTAGATATATGACCGAACCTAACCAACCCTACCTAACCTAACCTAACCTATCTCTATAGGTTAGGTTAGGTTAGGTAGCCGAAAAAGTTAGGTTAGGTTAGGTTAGGTAGGTTAGGTAGTCGAAAAACAATTAATTCATGAAAACTTGGCTTATTAGGCAAATTGGGCCTTGCATAGTAGGCTGAGAAGTGCGTTCTGGCTATTAGGTACGACATATATATATATATATATATATATATATATATATATATATATATATATATATATATATATATATATATATATTTTATTAAATATGACCGAAAAAGTAAGATTAATAATTCTAACACGAATTTTCTCAATCTTTCGTACATTACGCTTCACTGTTGGAGGTAAATCAAAAATCACTTCTCCAAAATTCATTTTTATTTCTAGTCTGATGCGACACGGGCGCGTTTCGTAAAACTTATTACATTTTCAAAGACTTCACAAATACACAACTGATTAGAACTTACGTCTCTCTGATATTATATCTACATTTGAGTGAGGTGGGAAGGATGATGTGGCATTAACACAAGACAGAACAGGGGATATTAATAGGGTATTAAAAGTATCAACACAAGACAGAACAGAAAACAATGGGTATTGAATAGAAGTGTTTGTAGAAAGCCTATTGGTCCATATTTCTTGATGCTTCTATATTGGAGCGGAGTCTTGAGGTGGGTAGAATATAGTTGTGCAATAATTGGCTGTTGATTGCTGGTGTTGACTTCTTGATGTGTAGTGCCTCGCAAACGTCAAGCCGCCTGCTATCGCTGTATCTATCGATGATTTCTGTGTTGTTTACTAGGATTTCTCTGGCGATGGTTTGGTTATGGGAAGAGATTATATGTTCCTTAATGGAGCCCTGTTGCTTATGCATCGTTAAACGCCTAGAAAGAGATGTTGTCTTGCCTATATACTGGGTTTTTTGGAGCTTACAGTCCCCAAGTGGGCATTTGAAGGCATAGACGACGTTAGTCTCTTTTAAAGCGTTCTGTTTTGTGTCTGGAGAGTTTCTCATGAGTAGGCTGGCCGTTTTTCTGGTTTTATAGTAAATCGTCAGTTGTATCCTCTGATTTTTGTCTGTAGGGATAACGTTTCTATTAACAATATCTTTCAGGACCCTTTCCTCCGTTTTATGAGCTGTGGAAAAGAAGTTCCTGTAAAATAGTCTAATAGGGGGTATAGGTGTTGTGTTAGTTGTCTCTCTGACACAACACCTATACCCCCTATTAGACTATTTTACAGGAACTTCTTTTCCACAGCTCATAAAACGGAGGAAAGGGTCCTGAAAGATATTGTTAATAGAAACGTTATCCCTACAGACAAAAATCAGAGGATACAACTGACGATTTACTATAAAACCAGAAAAACGGCCAGCCTACTCATGAGAAACTCTCCAGACACAAAACAGAACGCTTTAAAAGAGACTAACGTCGTCTATGCCTTCAAATGCCCACTTGGGGACTGTAAGCTCCAAAAAACCCAGTATATAGGCAAGACAACAACATCTCTTTCTAGGCGTTTAACGATGCATAAGGAACAGGGCTCCATTAATTAACATATAATCTCTTCCCATAACCAAACCATCGCCAGAGAAATCCTAGTAAACAACACAGAAATCATCGATAGATACAGCGATAGCAGGCGGCTTGACGTTTGCGAGGCACTACACATCAAGAAGTCAACACCAGCAATCAACAGCCAATTATTGCACAACTATATTCTACCCACCTCAAGACTCCGCTCCAATATAGAAGCATCAAGAAATATGGACCAATAGGCTTTCTACAAACACTTCTATTCAATACCCATTGTTTTCTGTTCTGTCTTGTGTTGATACTTTTAATACCCTATTAATATCCCCTGTTCTGTCTTGTGTTAATGCCACATCATCCTTCCCACCTCACTCAAATGTAGATATAATATCAGAGAGACGTAAGTTCTAATCAGTTGTGTATTTGTGAAGTCTTTGAAAATGTAATAAGTTTTACGAAACGCGCCCGTGTCGCGTCAGACTAGAAATAAAAATGAATTTTGGAGAAGTGATTTTTGATTTACCTCCAACAGTGAAGCGTAATGTACGAAAGATTGAGAAAATTCGTGTTAGAATTATTAATCTTACTTTTTCGGTCATATTTAATAATATATGTCTACAGGAAAGACTGCTACCAAAATATACTAATATACTAATATATATATATATATATATATATATATATATATATATATATATATATATATATATATATATATGTCGTACCTAGTAGCCAGAACGCACTTCTCAGCCTACTACGCAAGGCCCAGTTTGCCTAATAAGCCAAGTTTTCATGAATTAATTGTTTTTCGACTACCTAACCTACCTAACCTAACTTTTTCGGCTACCTAACCTAACCTATAAAGATAGGTTAGGTTAGGTTAGGTAGGGTTGGTTAGGTTCGGTCATATATCTACATTAATTTTAACTCCAATAAAAAAAAATTGACCTCATACATAATTAAATGGGTAGCTTTATCATTTCATAAGAAAAAAATTAGAGAAAATATATTAATTCAGGAAAACTTGGCTTATTAGGCAAATCGGGCCTTGCATAGTAGGCTGAGAAGTGCGTTCTGGCTACTAGGTACGACATATATATATATATATATATATATATATATATATATATATATATATATATATAGATAGATAGATAAATTAATTGAAATTTGTAATATAGTTGTATCAATAATTGTTTCATTTGTAGTTGCAATAGTTAGATACAGTTGTTGGAATGTTTTGTATAGCTGTATTAGGTACTGGAATAGCAGATATAGTACTGTATTTACAGTAATGCTTAGCACTGGTAAGAAAATACTCTCACAAAGCACTTTGGTGAGAATATTTTCTCTCCCACAAAATGTTGTGAGATGGCTTGTTGATAAGCATGTTAAATTCAGTTGAAATCGGTTGCTTGTAACATTAACTGAGTGTTCAGAGTGAACTTTGATCTTGGTTACGTTAGGTTAATCTTGATGAAACACGCTTATTAACACCATTTATTCGAAAGGTACATTACCTTTGAAATAATCATGCCCTTAGGCAAGTATCATCCACTCAGGTACCATTGCATGTAACATTCAATGTGTACCAAGAAATTCATACATCCATAACCTAATCAAATTCCGTAATGTTCTCGATCTTATAACTTAGTAACGCATATATCAGTTATGGTAATCATGGGGTACAATATATCAGGTGTTACGATATCCTTGTACGATACTTCGTTATTCCCTAGTTTTCTATGTAAATATATCTCCTTATACTGTATTGGACTATTTAGGCCCATATAGCGCAGCGACCTAATAGGTATCTCCTTATGCTATCATGTCTTAAACAGGTATCTCCTTGTTTCGTCTTGGACTAAGCAGAAACCTTCTAATACCATAGTGGTCTAACCAGGTGTCTCCTTCTTCTGTTAGAGGCTTAAGTCAGGTATTTCCGTATACCTTTTATTCCCCAAGCATTTCCAAACAATCCTCCTTCCACTTTCGTGTTCTATATCAGGAACTCTCTTATATCGTTAAATCCAAATCAGGTGCATCCCTTATACTGCTGAATTCTAGTCGGTGGCTCCTTATACTGTCGAGGCAAATGAATATGTATAAAATAATAATTAATCTTACTTTTTCGGTCATATTCAACAACATATTTAACAAAACACACTCACACACACAATATATATATATAAATATAATGTCGTACCTAGTAGCCAGAACGCACTTTTCGGCCTACTATGCAAGGCCCGATTTGCCTAATAAGCCAAGTTTTCCTGAATTAATATACTTCCTCTAATTTTTTTCTTATGGAATGATAAAGCTACCCATTTCATTACGTATGAGGTCAATTTTTTTTATTGGAGTTAAAATTAACGTAGATATATGACCGAACCTAACCAACCCTACCTAACCTAACCTAACCTAACCTATCTTTATAGGTTAGGCTAGGTTATTTAGCTGAAAAAGTTAGGTTAGGTAGTCGATAAACAATTAATTCATGAAAACTTGGCTTATTAGGCAAATCGGGCCTTGCATAGTAGGCATAGAAGTGCGTTCTGGCTACTAGGTACGATATATATATTATATATATATATATATATATATATATATATATATATATATATATATATATATATATATATATATATATATATAATATGCGAGTTCATACACACACACACATCTCTGCTTTATACCTAACATACGAACGTAAAATTGCCAAAATTAATTAAGACCGTTTATAACCTGGTATTCACTCCTTGTTTCAGACCGCGGGCCAGCTGTCGTCTCGGTGGAGGACCAGCTGGTTATGAAGGTAGGTGGTGACCTGCCTGAAGGTGGAGTATGATGTGTGTGTGTGTTGGTGATGGTCGGAGGATGGTCTGGGTTCCCTAACACCAAGTTGCGGAACTTCAGGATCCATACCCGAGTACAGGCGGGTATCCAGTAAAGTATTTGGGATGTTTGTTCCAAATTGGGCCTTCTAAACTTTAAGTTAGACTGGGGAACATCACTACCCACTCATGAGTGAGGGCGGGTATCTAGTGAAGACTGGAGTGCGTTCCCAGCTCCTAACAATTAAGTTTCTGGTTGTGACATTTTGAAGCCCATCATAGTACAGTCGTAGTGAGTGTTTGTAGAGACTCCTAGAGACGTGTGTTGAATCCCCCATTCCATTGCCGTAGTATTTAATTATGAATTTTATTGTAAAAACAGTTTCAATGCCCTTGAAGATTGATGCCATAATGACGACATCATTGATAACCAAAGACAAAACATGGGTGTGTAGGCAATAACGTTGAGTGCGTATGTGTGTGTGTGTGTGTGTGTGTATGCATGTGTGTGTGTGTGTGTGTGTGTGTGTGTGTGTGTGTGTGTGTGTTGGGGGTCTCATTTGTCTCCATACTCTGTGCCACTGCTGATTAAGTGAGAATCTTAGCGAGCGCGTGAACGCCTGACACATCCTCAAGTGACTAGCGGAGTAATTTAGGGGAAGGAAAGTGTAAAATACATAAACAGATGAAAGAACGTACCCAAAAAACAGTAAAAAAAAAAGTCAATAATAAAAGACTAACAAAATCCAACAAAAATTAAGACGAAACAAAAAATGAACAAACATTTAGATAAACAAACTAAAACATAAAATTAACAGAAAACAAATACAAAGAAGAAAACAAATCTAAATCTGTAACACAGCATGTCCAAGGGTGGAGGCCAGACGCCAGCGGCTAGCCCCATTAAACTATGCAGGTGATGTGTGACTGTATGGCGAGTATAATCTGGTGATTGCGGTCGATCCCAAGGCCTATAAGAAGGATTAACTCCTATTGCGACAAACCAAAAGCTCCTGTGATGTCTGGCCCAGCCACTTGGGCTGGATGGTAGAGCGACTGTCTCGCTTCATGCAGGTCGGCGTTCAATCCCCGACTGTCCGACTATTACTTCCCACCCCTTTCCTTTCCATTACTTATAGATTTGATTGTCCCAATTTGTTGAACAGTAGACTTTACAGCTGTTACTGATGTCGATTCTTTGTCGATAATGATGATTCAACATCAATAACGTTCTTCAATGTTGATTTATCATCAATAGAATTGATACAATGTTGATTCAACATCAACAGTGTTGATGCAATGTTGATTCAACATCAACAGTGTTGATACAATGTTGATTCAACATCAACAGTGTTGATACAATGTTGATTCAACATCAACAGCGTTGATACAATGTTGATTCAACATCAATAGCATTGATACAGCATCAATATCGTTGATACAATGTTGATTCAACATCAACAGCGTTGATACAATGTTGATTCAACATCAATAGTGTTGATACAGCATCAATATCGTTGATACAATGTTGATTCAACATCAACAGCGTTGATACAATGTTGATTCAACATCAACAGCGTTGATACAATGTTGCTTCAATGTTGTATCGATAGCATTGATACAACATCAATAGCGTTGATACCATGTTGATTCAAAGTTACAGGAGCATCTTTTGGCCACAGCGAGAGATAACTGAGTCACACAGATAGAACGAGAGAGAGGAAAAAATTTGAATGGGATGGAGGGATGGATGGATTAGGAAAGGAGAAAGAGACCCGGATACCACCGGGTACCCCAATCGATTTATACAAGAGAAAGTCTATCTGTCCGTCGATTTGACGCCAGACGCTTAGGACTTACCTCACGAAACTTTGCATGGTGACTGGGCTGAGTGTGGGAAGGACCTAAGATGCATCTACTGTAATAAATGTGTCCATCTTCACAATGATTAGCTTATCATATTAAATATCAGTTCTCTTATACATAAGAGAAACTTAGCGAAGATGGGAGTTAGTGTAAATGATTATAAGGATGAAGGGAAAATGACGAAGAGCAGAGAAAATGGTTAATTGTAGGGAAGATGGTGAAGGGTAGCGGAGGTGGTGAAGGGTAGTGGAGGTGGAGAAGGGTATGAAAGATGGTGAGTGATAGTGAGGGTAATGATGGGTGAACTAGGAAGATAGAAAATAAAGTTAGAGGGGGGGGAAGAGGGGAGAAAGGGAGAGAGGTGCTTTATTCTTAGTAATGTAATATAAAGAAAAGACAATAGAGAAAATAATTAGACAAGTTGATGAAAGACAAATAGAACGATGATTATGGGGAACGATTATGACGAAATGGGCGAAGAGGAAAAAAGAGAAAGTAAAATAAAGAAGAGAAAGTGAAACTGGAAGAAGTAGAAGAGGTTGTAGACGACAGACAACCACAAACATACACACACACACACACACACACACACACACACACACACACACACACACACACACACACACACACACACAAAATCACGGAAGGATTGACTGGGAGAACAAGGAACTGCATGGAGGCGAGAATACGTGGAGAGCCAAACTACTGGAGGTGGTGACTAGAAACTTTTTAACCAAGCATGTCAGAGAACCCACAAGGATGAGATGAAATGACGAACCAGCGAGACTCGACCTAGTCTTCACTCTGAACGACTCCGAGATAAGATAAATCGGGTTTGAGATCCCAGTAGGACTGAGCGACCACAGTGTACTGGTGTTTGAGTACCTGATTGAAGAAAGGCTATTGAGCTCGAGCAGGGAAACTGAAAACAAAAGGCTGGCATTCCGAAAGGAAAACTATGAGGAGATAAGAAAATTCCTAACAGATATCGGAGACGGCCCATGACATGATGGACTACATCACGCAGGAGTCTAAGGAAACAGCAAACAAGTTTGTCCCCGTTCAAAAGGAAAACAGTGAAATGAAGATGAGAAACCCATGATTTAATCAGAGATGTGGGCTAGCTAAGCAGCAAAGTAAAAGGGCATGGAGAAACTATAGGAATAACAAAACACTTGAGAGCAGAGAAAGATACCAGAGTGCCAGGAATGAATATGTCAGGATGAGAAGAGAGGCAGAAAGACAATACGAAAATGACATCACAAGCAAGGCAAAGACTAAGCCTAAATTGTTGCATAGCCACATCAGGAGAAAAACAATAGTAAAGGAACAGGTTATGAAATTAAGAATAGGAGCAGAAGGATTCACTACAAACGAAAAGGAAGTGTGTGAGGAACTGAATAAGAAATTTCAGGAGGTCTTCACTTTACAGCAAGAAGAAATTCCAGAGATAAGAGAGGGAATAGTTAAACAGGAACCACTGGAAGAGTTTGAGATTAGCTGCGGGGAATTAAGGAAGAGTTTACTAGAGTTGGATGTGACAAAGGCTATAGGCCCAGATGGAATCTCCCCATGGATACTAAAGGAAGGAGCAGAAGAACTGTTCCTGCCACTCTCCATAGTGTATAACATATCACTAGCAACAGGGGAACTGCCAGAAATTTGGAAAGCAGCTAACGTAGTCCCGATATATAAAAAAGGGGAGAGACAGGAGGCCCTGAACTATAGGCCAGTGTCCCTAACCTGCATACCATGCAAGCTGATGGAGAAGATTGTGCGAAGATAGCTAGTGGAACATCTGGAGCGAAGGAACTTTGTAACACAACATCAACATGGGTTCAGGGATGGCAAGTCCTACCTAACTGTGTTACTTGAAATCTATGACCAGGCAACAAAATTCAGGCAAGAAAGAGAAGGATGTGCAGACTGTATATTTCAGGATTGCCAGAAAGCCTTTGATACAGTACAACACAAGAGGCTAGTGAAAAAGCTGGAGATGCAAGCTGGAGTGAAAGGGAAGGTACTTCATTTGATAAAGGAGTATGTAAGCAATATGAGACAACGAGTCAATGTGAGGGGTGAGATCTCAGATTGGCGAGACGTTACAAGTGGAGTCCCGCAAGAGTCAGTCCTTAGACCTATACTGTTTCTGATGTGTAAATGATTTCCCAGAGGGTATAGACTCGTTTCTGTCAATGTTTGCTGATGATGCAAAAATTATGAGGAGGATTGAAACAGAAGATGATAGTAGGAGTCTAGAAGATGACCTAGACAGACTGAATAAATGGTCCAACAAATGGCTGCTAAAGTTCAACCCGAGTAAATGCAAAGTAATGAAACTATGCGGTGGAAACAAGAGGCAAGGATACAGAATAGGAGATGAAGTACTTAATGAAACGGACAGAGAAAAAGATCTAGGAGTTGATATCACACCAAATCTGTCTCCTGAAGCCCACATAAAAAGAATTACGTCTGCGGCATATGCGAGGCTGGCTAACATCAGAACAGCCTTCAGGAAACTGTGTAAGGAATCATTCAGAATCTTGTATACCTCACATGTAAGACCAATTCTGGAGTATGCGGCCCCAGCATGGAGCCCGTACCTTGTCAAGCACAAGACGAAGCTGGAAAAAGTTCATAGATATGCCACTAGACTAGTCTCAGAACTAAGAGGCATGAGTTACGAGGAAATGCTGCAGGAAATGCACCTTACGACACAGGAAGACAGAAGAGTAAGGGGAGACATGATCACTACCTACAAAATCTTCAGGGGAATCGACCGGGTAGACATGGATAAACTATTCAACACTAGTGGTACGCGAACAAAGGGACACAGGTGGAAACTGAGTACCCACATGAGCCACAGAGACGTTAGAAGAAACTTTTTCAGTGTCAGAGTAGTTAACAGATGGAATTCATTAGGCAGTGATGTGGTGGAGGCTGACTCCATACACAGTTTCAAATGTAGATATGACAGAGGCCAGTAGACTCAGGAATCTGTACACCAGTTGATTGACAGTTGAGTGGCGGGACCAAAGAGCCAAAGCTCAACCCCCACAATCACAAATAGGTGAGTACAAATAGGTGAGTACATACACACACACACACACACACACGGAACCACAGCTCCTCCACAGTCACATCAGGAGGAATACCATAGTGAAAGAACAGGTAATGAAACTTAGAACAAACGAGGACAGGTA
This sequence comes from Procambarus clarkii, assembly GCF_040958095.1. Taxonomy (NCBI): domain Eukaryota; kingdom Metazoa; phylum Arthropoda; class Malacostraca; order Decapoda; family Cambaridae; genus Procambarus; species Procambarus clarkii. Next base: position 18,478,623 of record NC_091157.1, read on the forward strand.
TACTGAGAATGACAAAGAAGTGTGTGAAGAACTCAACAAGAGGTTCCAGGAGGTCTTCATAATAGCACAAGTTGAGGTCACTGCGCTAGAAGAGGGGGGAGTAAACCAGGCGGCCTTTGAAGGGATCGAAACTACGAGAGATGAGGTCATGAGACACCTGCTAGATCTGAATATGAGAAAGGTTGCTGGTCCAGACGAGATCTCACCATGGGTATTGAAAGAGTGTGCAGAGGCACTCTGCTTGCCACTCTCCATAGTGTATAGTAGGACACTGGAGACGGGAGACCTACCAGAAATATGGAAAACGGCTAATGTAGTCCCAATATACAAAAAGGGTGACAGACAAGAGGCACTGAACTACAGGCCAGTGTCCTTAACTTGTATGCCATGCAAGGTGATGGAGAAGATCGTGAGAAAAAATCTAGTAACACATCTGGAGAGAAGGGACTTCATGACAAATCGCCAACATGGGTTTAAGGAGGGTAAATCTTGCCTGACTGGCTTAAAAGAATTCTACGAATAGGTGACATAGATTAAACAAGAAAGAGAAGGCTGGGCTAACTGCACTAACTCTCCAGCTAGTACATAAGCTGGAGAGACAGGCAAGACCAACTGGTAAAGTGCTCCAGTGGATAAGGGAATACCTAAGCAATAGAAAGCAAAGAGTTAAAGTGAGGGGTGAGACCTCAGATTGGCGTGAAGCCACCAGTGAAGTCCCACAGGGCTCTGTACTCAGTCCAATCCTGTTTCTGATTTACGTAAACGATCTCCCAGAGGGTATAGGCTCCTTCCTCTCAATGTTTGCTGACGATGCAAAAATTATGAGAAGGATTAAGACAGAGGAGGACAGCTTGAGGCTTCAAGAAGACCTGGACAAGCTGCAGGAATGGTCGAACAAATGGCTGTTAGAGTTTGACCCAAGCAAATGTAATGTAATGAAGATAGGTGTAGGGAGCAGGAGGCCAGTTACAAGGTATCATTTAGGAGATGAAATTCTACACGAGTCAGGGAGAAAGACATGGAGGTTGATATTACTCCAGACCTGTCCCCTGAGGCCCATATCAAGAGGATAACATCAGCAGCATATGCCAGGTTGGCTAACATAAGAACGACATTTAGACACTTGTGCAAGGAATCACTCAGAACTTTGTATGTCACTTATGTCAGACCAATCCTGGAGTATGCAGTCCCAGCATGGAGTCCATGTCTAGTCAAGCATAAGACCAATCTGGAAAAAGTTCCAAGGTGTGTCACCAGACTACTACCCGGGCTGAGAGGTATGAGCTATGAGGAGAGACTACGGGAATTAAACCTCACGTCGCTAGAAGACAGAAGAGTTAGGGGGGGATATGATCACCACGTACAAGATTCCCAGAGGAATTAACAGGGAAGATAAAGACTGGCTACTTAACACAAGGGGCACACGCACTAGGGGACACAGTTGGAAACTGAGTGCCCAAATGAGCCACAGAGATATTAGTAAGAATTTTTTTAGTGTCAAAGTAGTTGACAAATGGAATGCATTAGGAAGTGATGTGGTGGAGGCTGACTCCATACACAGTTTCAAGTGTAGATATGATAGAGCCCAATAGGCTCAGGAACCTGTACACCAGTTGATTGACAGTTGAGAGGCAGGACCAAAGAGCCAGAGCTCAACCCCCGCAAGCACAAATAGGTGAGTACAAATAGGCGAGTACACACACACACACAGGCTATGGGCTTGATAGTTGAGTTGACAGTGCTCTGGTCTCGTAATCCTAGGGTCCGGGTTCGATTCCCGGTGAGAGCAGAAAAAATAGGCAGGATTTCTTTCACCCTGACGCCCCTGTTACCTAGCAGTAAATAGGTACCTGGGAATTAGACAGTTCTTACGGGCTGGTTCCTGGGTATGTGTTGTGGGGGGGGGGAGAGGTAAAGTTTATTGACAGTTGAGAGTGGGACTGAAAGAGCAGAGCTCAACCCCAGCAAGCACAACTAGGTGAGTACACACAAACACACACACACACACACACACACCGCCGTCGGTGAGAGACAAACGTGTTAGAGAGGTCCGCTGAGATTCGTCAAATACTCGGGACCTTGAAGGAGTATCGAGGCTAGATCATAGTATTTGGCCTCTCGCAGTGTGTAACAAGCAGAGTGCAACGTTGCATAGGCAAATCACTAGCGATAGAGCGAAGAAACCAAAGTGGAGCTAGTGGCATCACCACTGCACATACAGTGTTGAGAACCGTGTGGAGTGACCCGACCTGACGGCCAGCGTGGGACGACCGACATGGAAGTGCCTGGTTGTACTTTTTGGGGTGCCTAGTAAGTGCCTCCCCCACTCTCCCTGAAGTCTTCAACAGTGTGCAAGGTTTAAATAATATCATGTAGTAGTCACATATAATGCATTTCATTCCATAAAAGAATAGTAATCTTGATAGATTGATAGAGAATGAGGCAGTAACCTCACTGTGAGCTCAGATGGGGCCTGAATTGTGCTGTTAATCCCTACACACACACACAAAGATAGGGCAACACCGCCCCCCCCCTTTCCCCCTACACGTCAACTGACCACCACAGATAGTGACATATAATGTCCCACCCCCATCCTCCCTCTCTCTCTCTCTCTCTCTCGCCCTCTCTGTTTCTCTATATCTCTCTCTCTCCTTCGCTGACTCCCTCTTTCTCGACCTCCCACCCTCCCTCTCTCTCGTCCTTCCTTTCTCGCCCCCACCCTCTTCCTCTCTCTCCCCCTCTCTCTCTCCCCTCTCTCTCGTCCTCTCCCTATCTTTCTTGCTCTCTCTCTCTTGCCCTCTCTCTCTCTTGTCTCCCTCTCTCTATCTCTCTGCACCCCCCCTTGCCTAACCCTATCAAAACATATCAGGGAAAGGGACAAGATGGCAGGAGTATGCACCAGGGACACAGGAAACAGTCAAAGTGACCAAACGAAGGAAATGTTTGCCCAAGCTTGGGAGGAATTCAGGAGGGAGATACATGAAATGAGGATTACAATTAACAACCTGCAAAGTGAGCGAACATCAGCAAGGGAGCTCAAACCCCTCACAGAGGAAAATAATGAGGCTGAGCATCAGATTATCATCCAAAGGGAAGGTGGATATGTAAAATTGGAAGGAAATGCCTCTGTGCCTTAAACATTTGTGGAAATACAGAGAAAGAGCTCAGAAGCAATTGACACAGTGAGGGAGGTAGCCATATCTTAAGATTATCTTGAGACGATTTTGGGGCTTCTTAGTGTCCCCGCCGCCCGGTCCTCAACCAGGCCTCAAGCCCCAGGAAGCAGCCCGTGACAGCTGACTAGCACCCAGGTACCTATTTTACTGCTAGGTAACAGGGGCATAGAGTGAAAGAAATTCTGCCCATTGTTTCTCGCCAGTGCCTGGGATCGAACCAAGGACCACAGGATCACAAGTCCAGCATGCTGTTTGCTCGGCCGACCGGCTCTCTGAATACTGGAGGAATACAAAAATGTATTCCTCCAGAGGGACAGGACAAAGGAGGAAAGAGCCGGGGCAGCAGAGACAAGGAGGAAGCTCAAAGAGAGGAGTAAACCAGGAAATCACAGCCCCCAACACAACAGTCCAGAGACAAGAGGGGAACCCACAATCAGCATCCCAGCAACATCAGAGGGGAGGGCAACACCACCACCGTCCTCTACATAGAAACCCTCTCTTCCCCTCACCCTACCTGCCCCCACTCAAATGCTCACCCAACCCTCCCTCCCCCCCTACCCAATTTCGACCCTGTCAACCCTTCCCCAATCCCACCATGATCCCTCTCCTGCCTCCCCCCCTTCGCCCCATACACTCCCTATCCCTCCTCCCCCCACCCCATATCCTCCATGTCCGCAATATCTCCTTACCCCATTCTCTACCTATCCCGCTTTCCCTTGAACCCCCCCCCCCAAAAAAAAAAAAAAAAAACTCTGAAACCCTGCAACCACCTCACAGATCTTCACACACAGTCTACAGCTACCTTCACCAGCAGAACGCTCACCAAGAGGGGGACAAGAAAATATACAGAAGAAAATGAGCTTCAAGACAATGTACACTAACATAGATGGGATTACAAATAAAACAAATGAACTTGGAGAATGGGCACTAGAAGAAAACCCAGACATAATAGCACTCACAGAAACAAAGCTAACGAAAACCATAACAAATGTATTGTTTCCACAGGACTACTATGTAGGAAAGAAAGAGAAGGGAGAGGAGGAGGTGGGGATGCTTTGCTGATAACAAAAGGTTGGAATTTTGAAGAGATGGTTAATCAGGGCTGTGAAGGTTTCAGTGACTACATATCAGGCACCATAGCAACTGGAGGACAGAAAATTATATTAATACTCATATATAACCCCCTACCAAACGACAGAAGACCCAGACAGGAATATGATAGAAACATCATGGCCACCATCAATATAATAGAGAGAGCAGCTTCTGTGGCTAGCAGGAACGGATCCAGACTACTAATTATGGGAGACTTCAACCATGGGAAGATAGATTGGGGAAACAGAGACTCACATGGAGACCCAGACACATGGATAGCCAAGCTGCTGGACGTGGCAACAAGAGACTTTCTCAGTCAAACGTAAAGGGACCGACAAGATTGACAGGAGAGGATGAACCAGCTAAAACTTGATCTGATATTTACCCTAAATGAGTCGGATATACGGGAAGTTAAGTTGAAAGCCCCCTTTGGAATGAGTGATCATAGTGTATTGATCTTTGAGTACCTGGTAGAGCTAGGAATTATCTCCCCCCAAAAAAGAACTAGGAAACAAAGGGCTGGTGTACCGAAAGGGAAACTATGAGGATATGAATAAATTCCTAAGGAATATACCATGGGACACAGAACTCAGAACTAAGCCCGTACATGACATGATGAACTGTGTCACCGCAAAGTGTCAGGAGGCAGTAAACAGTTTTATCCCGGCCCGACAGGAAAAAAACGAGAAGCAAAAGAAGAATCCGTGGTTTAATAGGGAATGTATGAAAGCAAAGGAGCTGAACAAAAGGGCGTGAAGGAACTTCCGAAATAACAGAACACCAGAAAGTAGAGAGAGATACCAGAGAACCAAAACCGAGTATGTTAGTGTGAGAAGAGTAGCTGAGAAAATATATGAAAATGAAATAACTAATAAAGTCAAGACCGAACCAAAGCTACTACACAGTCACATCAAGAGGAAAACCACAGTGATGGAACAGGTGATGAAACTTGGGTGAGGATAGGTACACAGAGAATGACAAAAAGATGTGTGAAGAACTCAACAAGAGGTTCCAGGAGGTCTTCACAATAGAACAAGGAGAGGTCACGGCGCTAGGAGAGGTGGCAGCAAACCAGGCGGCCTTAGAAAGGTTCGAAATTATAAAAGATGTAGTCAAGAGGCACCTTGTAGAGCTGGACGTGAGAAATGCTGTTGAGCCGGACGGAATCTAATCGTAGGTATTGAAAGTGTGCAGGAGCATTTTGTTTGCCACTCTCCATAGTGTATAGTAAGTCACTGGAAACGGGAGACCTACCAGAAAACTGGAAGACAGCTAATGCAGTCCCAATATACAAAAAGGGTGACCAACAAGAGGCACAGAACTACAGGCCAGTGTCCTTAACTTGTATACCATGCAAGGTGATGGAGAAGATCGTGAGAAAAAACTAGTAACACATCTGGAGAGAAGGGACTTCGTGACAACCCATCAACATTGGTTCAGGAGGATCAATCTTGCCTTACAGGCTTAAGAGAATTCTACGATCAGATGACAAAGATTAGGCAAGAAAGAGAAGGATGGGCGGTCTCACATTTTTTTGGAATGTCGGAAAGCCTTTGACACAGTACCCCCTTAAATGGCCGATGCATAAGCTGGAGAAACAGGCAGAAGTAACTGGTAGGGCGCTCCAGTGGATAAGGGAGTACCTAAGCAATAGGAAGCAGAGAGTTACAGTGAGGGGTGAGGCCTCAGATTGGCGTGAAGTCACCAGTAGAGTCCCACAGGGCTTGATACTCGGACCTATCCTGTTTCTAATATACGTAAATGATCTCCCAAATGGTATAGACTCATTCCTCTCGACGTTTGCTGACGACGCCAAAATTATGAGAAGGATTAAGACAGAGGAGGACAGCTTGAGGCCTCAAGAAGACTTGGACAAGCTGCAGGAATGGTCGAACAAATGGTTGTTAGAGTTTAACCGAAGCAAATGTAATATAATGAAGATAGGCGTAGGGAGCAGAAGACCAGATACAAGGTATCATTTGGGAGATGAAATTCTTCAAGAGTCAGAGAGAAAGACCTGTGGGTTAATATCACACCAGACCTGTCCACTGAAGCTCATATCAAGAGGATAACATCAGCGGCATACTCCAGGTTGGCTAATATAAGAACGGCCTTTAGAAACTTGTGTAAGGAATCTTTCAGAACATTATATACCACATATATCAGACCAATCCTGGAGTATGCGGCTACAGCATGGAGTCCATATCTAGTCAAACACAAGACTAATCTGAAAAAGATTCAAAGGTTTGCCACCAGACTAGTACCCGAAATGAGGGCTATGAACTACGAGGAGTGCGGGAATTAAACCTAACGTCACTGGGAGACAGAAGAGTTAGAGGGGGACATGATCACCACATACAAGATTCTCAGAGGAATTGATAGGGTAGATAAAGACACACTATTTAACACAAGGGGCACATGCACTAGGGGACTCACATGGAAATTGAGTGACCAAATGAGACATAGAGACGTTGAAAGAATTTTTTTCAGTGTCTGAATAGAAGACAAATGAAATGCTTTAGGCAGTGATGTGGTGGAGGCTGACTCCATACACAGCTTCAAGTGTAGATATGACAGAGCCCAGTAGGCTCAGGAACCTGTACATTAGTTGATTGACAGTTGAGAGGCTGGACCAAAGAGCCAGAGTTTAATCCACACAAGCACAACTAGGTAAGTAAAACTAGGTAAGTACACACACACACACACACACACACTTATTTAACCGCACTGTACCCAAACGTGTACAAGGAACAAATTGCACCCGCCTTCTCCAAGCTTAGCATCACTGTCTTGTTCAATTCCTTCTTTCCTTCCCTATCCCCCTCCACCTTACCCTCTCTTCCTAGCATCTTCTAAACCCCCACAAACACGCCGAAGAAGACCCAAACGACTCAAAACTTCTCGCGAAATGGAGCATCAGGAATCGGTCCCCGCCATGCCAGACCAGCATCCTGAGAGCACACTTTGGCGTTTGTTTCTTGTTTCCACGAGGACGGGCGACACGGGACGCGCCTCTATCCACCGGCAAATAAACGCGACATTATCCATTTTTTGTTGGGGATGGGGTGGGAGGGGGGAAGGGTAGCAAGGAAGGGAGGGTGGTGATAAGGGGTCATATTCAAGGGGGGGGGGGTGGCTGGAGAATGTGTAGGAGAGGAATATGACTGTTTGGGATAACGTGTTTTAAACTGCAGATGTAGAGTGTTGTGTGTTTGAGTGTGTGTGTCTATGTTACGGCCACTATGGGTCGCAACCGGGTTCTTTGCTGGAGGAACCAAACTACTATTATCCGACCCCAAGTCGGTAGTGGCTTTCAAGGAGTAGGCTTGGTAATGCCAAGGGAAGTTTAATAAATAAATAAATAAAAGTTTAAATTTTAAAAGGGGGAAGTTTAAATGAATACAACACTTCATCCTTTATCAATATATTCACTCCACTTATTACCACTTTCCCATCACCTTAAATAGAAAATAATAAACGAAGTATTACTACACTGATATATACACATGTGTCGCTCTCTCATAGGACACTAAGCATTCCTCGATGCTAACGCGATGCAGCCTTGTCAACTTCCGTGTTTCCTCAACACACAGTACCGTCCTCAACCAGTACTGGGAAACATCCACGAGTCTTCCCTAGCCACGGGCCAGCCTATCTACAGTCTCACTAGGTGCCTCTTGTGGACGCCTACACTCACTCTCCAGCCTGGTGTTGGCAGAGAACATCAGCCTCGCGCTGCTGGGCCTCTACACGAACAAATACAGGGGTAGAGAACTCCTGGCAGGAGCTTCTTGAAGCGAGCTAGTTACACTCCTCCCCAGCACCTCACTGTCGGTCGTCTCTTCCTCTTGCCAGTCTCGGGATACGCCGAATGCGTTTCATTGCCACTACACAGGCAGAAAGCAGATACTACACAGTTAACTCTTGGGCTGCAGCTCACTGCTCAAGTCAAGCAGAATTGAGTAGAGAGATAATAGGCTGACCTGTGTAGACTGCTTGTCTCCGTACCACTGCAACCCTATGTCGCTTATGTGGACACTGACACGTCATCAATAAACTGGCCAGTACTCGTGAACCTAGGAAATACCACTTACGGACTCTGTCATTGACATACAGCTCATATCATAACAGATGGCGCTGATTTCTAGTCGCCACCTCACCAGAGGTCAGCCACAGCAATTCTTCGGGTTGACCAAGACAGGAATCTTAAATCTCTTGCAGGTATCATACTGCCACCACCAGATGGCGGCATCCATTTAGTGGGGGTTTAGGGAGCAGACTCATAGATGGCGCTGACGTCGCTACTCCACTCTCCGACGATGTAGACGGGTTCGTACCTGTACTCACCTATTTGTGCTTGCGGAGGTTGACCTTTGGCTCTTTGGTCCCGCCAAAGCTGTGTGTGTGTGTGTGTGTGTGTGTGTGTGTGTGTGTGTGTGTGTGTGTGTGTGTGTGTGTGTGTGTGTAAGTGTGTGCTTATGTATTAAAAAAGCTTAACTATGTCAAGATATCTTGCCAAAAATCTGGCCAGTAAAAGTACTCTCAATAATACTCACATTGACACGTTGTACATATACCCACATCGTTCGTCATTGCCTGACCCCCACCCCGGAATACAGCACGATACATCCGCCTGATAGTGTATCATGTATATATAAACCCACAGGCACATGCCCAGCTTATAAAGTGGCATCTCAAAGCTTCTCTCAGAGAGGAAGCTGGAAGTGAGGACGACAGCTCGTAATGGCGTCCCATGGAGTGAAAAGGCGCCTCCGGAACCCCTATAAAAAGGTGGGAAAGTGGGCCAGTGGGTCTCATGGCCTTGTTCATATGGTAATGACGGCTGAGGCCTCAATGGAACTATGGGGGGGAGAGGGGGGAGGTAATGGAAGCTGTGTTGACGGCTTGTCTGAACCAATGGTGGCTGCCGTCTGATGCTGATAGTCAAAAACATTTTATTACTAATAATAAAATTAATATTGTTTCGATATTGATGAAGTGATATAGAATGATAACAGTGCGGAATGCTAATTAGAAGAATTGTCAAAAATAATAGTTCCGATAGTTGAACTATTGATATGAAAGCCAGACAATTACTATATAATATAATCAGTGTTCTAAGCTGTCTAAACAAAATCAAAACAAGTCGCCAGTAAGAAACCTCAATCATTGAACACATATTTGAAAAATATAATTTTTGGGAAAATAGAAAATTGTCTTAATAATAATTATAAACCCACAATTTGTTTTCTCAAATAAGAAAAGCCCATCAGGTTTTTTCTTATTTCTTACCAGCAGTACCCGCCACGCGTTGCTGTGGCTCAGTCTGGGTAAGTGGGAAAGAAAGAACAGGGAAAGCACACGTTTCTAATATGCTTTTACAATGCTTGTAGGTATACAATATTTTGTTGTTGTTCCATTGTCTGTGGAGATATGGAGACTGGCTGGTTTGCCGACTCTAGAACACGCAAAATATACTTGTCCATGTGAGAAGCAATCCATGTCTACATATAAAGTGCACAATTCTAAAGATTGGCCCTGAGCTTTGTTGATAGTTATTGCAAACGCCAATCGAATTGGAAATTACAATCTCTTAAATTGAAATGGCATATCTGTTGGAATCATGGGAATGCGAGGAATAAGGACATCTTCACCTTTGAAAGGTCCTGTCAAGATTGTTGCTTCTACGAAGTCGCTGATTAATGTTTTTACTGCAAGCCACGTAGTATTGCAAAGTTTTGGCTGGTTGATATTTCGCAACATGATAATTGGCACGCCGATTTTCAACTGCCGTTCGTGTGTTGGTATCCCTGGCAGATCGAGTGAATAAAAAATTCTGTTGAATAATTAACCGCTTCATCTGCTTCCTTAACAGTGTCGACGGACTTGTATGTGACTGCCTCGCTTTGAATGTTAGACTGAATAATATTGTTAAGTTCGTGTGCCGGATGCTTTGGAAATGTTGCACGTGGGAGTTTCAATGAATTGCATGTTCAATGGCAATTTCAAAGCCGAGGTAGCAGTTCTTCCACTTGGTAGATACGTCGCAGCTATTCCGGACGATGCAAGAGCTCAGGCAATGCCCTTTTGGGATTAAAATGCTGCCAGAATCAATCTAATTAGAAGGGGTTTTCCAGTTCTTCCTGGCGCATCTCAGAAAATTTTTCAAGCCCGTTATTGACAGTTTGAATTATTTGATTGTTAATGCCTTCTCGCTTAAGCGTTAGATTAGGAATATTTGATTGCACATATGACAACAGATCACCCGTGTTGTAACTTTGTTCACAAAGCAATTCTACATCGAACGAAGCAGCAGCAGATCGATTCGGTGATGTCATTTCCAATTAATGGAGAACTTTGTTCGCGATTTCTAAGCACAAATCTTCAATCATTATCAACGCTTCGTTGTAGATTTCTGCTGTGAATTCCATTTTCATATTTTAATTTTCCTTTCGTATTCCACGTACAATATCTTCAGCCATGTGCAATTTATATTTCTCCCATTACTCTGTTGGAGACGAAGGAAAGCCGGTGGTCAATATGATTGCAAACAATGCCCGTTTTTTATTTGGATGTGACATGTTGGACGCGTCATTAATGCATACATCCCAGTGTCGGCCATTCTCCAATTAATTCAGAGGTTGACATGCACTACGGAAAGTGGCATGTGTAACGCCGTTGACAAATCTTAATTACTGGAAGACGTTGACCCAGGCACATTTACCATCAGCATGCGAAGAAAGAAGCATTCATCTTGATTGGGATGCATGGTGGATGTCTGCCTATCGTAGTTTATTTGAATGTGCGACGTTGTCCGTCGACTCGCTCTTCTCGTTTGCGTCCTTCTAATGATTTTCTACTGGCATTCCACGTGTAATACGGAGGCACTTCCGAATACAACAGTGGTTTTTTTTTGCAAACGCGTCCGTTTGACATAACGTGAAGAAAGCAGTATCCGTTGTAGCCGGTGGATGCATAGCTGTTTGTTGCACATTTGCAGCTGGGAAGAATCGTATTTTCCATTTTCTTGTTTTCAAAACAAAATTAAAAAGTACTAACGAAATATTTCAATTCAAACGTAGATCAATCGACACAGCTCAGTTTCACCCCCAATTGCACTGAAAAATAAGAACATTTAAAAAACGGAATGGAAAACAATGAAAAAAGGAACAAATAACCTATACTCACGAAATGATCACTATGGTAAACAACGCCACTCAATTCCAAGGCAATGTCACACAAAATAATTAAATTAAAATGAAAATAAATCAAAGTCTATGAAAAATCAATTTATCAATGCAATCAGAAACATTGAAATGAAATTGTAACGTATTTGAAATAGTGTGTGTTGCTCCTACGTGCAACAGATGGCGCTGTTTAACAAAAAAAAACATGATTTTACCTGTCATAGGGGTGGCATCTATATAGTAGGTATATAGAAACATGCACGTATTTGAATGGAACGTTGTAACAAAATTTAAAAGCAATCGGAGAAGAACTTTCGGAGATTTCAGCATGTGTTGCTCTTATAGCCCACAGATGGCGCTGATTTTCAAAAACATATTTTTTTCCTGTCACAGGTGAGACATGTAAATAGTAGGTATATAAAAACACTCGTCTATTCGAATGAAACGTTGTTTCAAAATTTCAAAGCAATCGGTTAAGAGGTTTCGAAGATTTCCCTGACATGAAAAACATATGAAAAACAAAGTTTTTCAAAAAAAGCATGTTTTTTTTCCCGTCAGAGACGTGACATCTATATATTATGTATATAAAAACATGCTCGGATGCGAAGGAACGTTGTGTGAAAATTTCAAAGTTCTTCAAAGGTGAAGAACTTTCGGAGAATAGCGATTTTAAACAAACGAGCGTTTCCATTTTTATTTATATAGATTTAGAGAAAGGAAAAGTCTACTCACAAGAAAATTAGACCTGAAAAATAGAACAAGAATCTAGATCGTGGTGGGAAGGAAGGAATTATCAGGACAAATCGCCAAGCCATTATCACTATATAACACTGTGAAGGGAATAGGATAGAGATTTGGCATGAGACGAGGGGAAAGGCTCAGAGCCCAGGCTCTGGGCTCGTAGTCTCAAGGGACTAGGTTCCATTCCCGGTCGAAGCAGAAACAAATATTCAGAGTTTCTTTCACCCTGATGAGCCTGTTCACCTAGCAGTATATAGGCACCTGTGAGTTAGACAGCTGCTTCGGGCTGCATCCTTTGGATAAGTGTATGTGAGAGAGAAATGTATATAGCAGATATGATCGAGGACAAATAGATCTGGAGTCATTACATAACACAACCAACGGATAATAAGGCGGGATCCAAGAGCTAACAGCTCGATCCAGCAGGCACAAGCATTAAATACAAGTAGTAAGTGCACAAACAACACCCGCAGACACGCACGCAAAACCAGACAACAAAAAAACTCTATTCCAAAATATCTTTAAACAGCAAGTCAGGTGATGCTCTCACGTTGAAAAACAATTGAGAGCATTATGCAACTTTTTCGATAAAAGTTGTCACAATAGGCGGTCTGACCTTATTTTCTGATAGCTTGGTTGCTAATGTTGCCGACCGCTTCCACAGGGGGAGGGGGGCAGTGTGTGAATTTTAGATTCTGACTTGTCTTGTTTAATGGGCACTCTGTTTGTTATGTTTTTGAGTTGTTGTGTTTGTGTCTACGCGTGAAAAAGCCACATGGGACCAATCACATACGCCAGCTCTCACTCGTCAGTTTGAAGGGAGTGAAGCAAAGCTTGCTCAACTGAGTCTATAATTATACAACTGGCAGAAAAGTCTGAGTGTGATTTCATCGGTCTGATGGACAGGCAATAAAGAGGCCGATTCTAAGGGTTTAGTATACAGGACAGAGTTCGATTCTATGATCACGTTTTTCAAGACCCTTTCAAAGAGCAAATACCAAAAGAGTGGGGGGGGGGCGTTCTAATCTCAACACTGTGTAATACACAAAGAAATCACAATGAGAAAATCCCCTAGGGCTGTTAGGTGGATGCGAACCTACGACCTTGGCCTTGGCAGTCGAATAGTCTACCACTCGACCATCACTGATGTGTTTAAAGTTATACAACTGGATTTCTAGTGAAATCAAAGGAAGTTTGAAGGTCCCCTACTGGATGAAGCAAATCCAAATTGTTTACATATGACTCAAACACTCCGGTGGAAGAGCAGAGTGGTTCCAGACCTTACATTAACGTGAATCACGTTACGTTAATGACATTAATATTAAATCAAGTGTCAATGTCATTGAATCACATAGTTCCAAGTAGATCCTTTCATTGTAAAATATCTTGATGGAAGAGCATGTCAAGTTAGAACTGCCATCATAACCTTAATTTCATACGCTATTGACCTCCTCCTCCTCCTCCACCTTGCAAGGGATGGGTTCGGTGTGAGGCCTATTAACCTACTTTCGGAACCTACCGACCATTGAGCAACTACAGTATATTTTAGGAACAGAAGTAAACTTTTAGTGTACATGCGCCGAGAAGCGAGGGATACCTCTTTGTGTTTATATAAATGCTCATATAAATACGTGGTTATATATAAAGACTTATTTATAGTCTATATAAATAAGTGTTGATCATTACCTTCCAGAAACAGGACACACACTGTCCAGCAAAGGTCACACACACACACACACTTCGCGCACGTGCGCGCGCACACACACACACACACACACACACACACACACACACACACACACACACACACACACACACACACACACACACACACACACACACACAGCAACATTTGCAGAAATGCTAAAAAGGAATAATTCTGAAATAATGTCCACAGTGATGGAGGTAGCCATGAAAGTAGCCACCTCACAGAAAGTGGCACGCTCCACTACCCAGCTGCTGGAAAGAAAAAGAACAGTGGTAGCTGTGGGTATTAAAGCGCAGGAAGGCTCCAGTAGGACAGAGTGGAATGATAAGGGCAAAGCGACCGTGAATGAAATACTGAAGACACTAGAGATGAAAGGGGCTGAGCATAGCATTGAGAAGGTTTTCAGGCTAGGCTGGTACAACAAAGACCGAGACCATGTGTTAAAGATAGTGTTTGCAAACGAGAACACAAAGGAGAAGATTTTAACAAGGAAGAGCCCACTACAATATGTGGAAGAATTCAAAAAAGTATTCCTCCAGAGGGACATGACATGGGAGGAGAGAGCCAGGGCGGCAGAAGCAAGGAAGAAGTGCAGGGCGAAAGGGGAAAACCAGGAAATCCCAGCTCAAAACACAACATCCCCAGAGGTGAGGGGGGAACCCGCAACCAGCTATCCAGTAACAACAGAGGGAAGGGCAACCGCACCACCCTCCTCTGCATAGAAAATCCCCTACCCCAAACCCTCCCTGCCCCTACTCAAATGCTCAGCCAAATCTCCCTCCCCCACCCCCAATTCCCACCCTGCTTCCCCTTCCCTTCTCCCACCAGGTCCCCTCTCCCCCATTTTCCTTCCTATCCTCCAACCCCCTTTGTACCGTACCCTTCCTTCCCCCCCCCCCTTCACATGACACCCCGCCCCTCATCCCAGTATCCTCGGAGATCCTGTTATCCACCTCACAAAACCTCACACCCATGGAACAGCCTCCCCCACCAGCAGAACACTCACCAAGAAGGCGATTTGAGAACAGACAGAAGAAAGTGAGCCTCAAGGCAATGTACACTAACATAGATGGAGTTACAAATAGAGCAAATGAACTTGGAAAATGGGTACAAGAAGAAAACCAAGACATAATACCACTCACAGAAAAAAAACTAACGAAAACCATAACAAATGCAGTGTTCCCACAAGACTACTATGTTATGAGAAAAGAGAGAGAAGGAAGAGGTGTTGGTGGTGTAGCTCTGCTGGTAAGAAAAGGCTGGGATTTTGAGATGTTTATTCAGGACTGTGAAGGTTTCAGTGACTACATAGCAGGTACCATAACAACTGGAGGACCAAAAATTAGTCACATATAATCCACCACCAAATGACAGAGGACCCAGACAGGAATATGATAGAAACAACAGGGCCACCATTAACATAATAGAGAGAGCAGCTTCTGTTGCTAGCAGGAATGGATCTGGACTACTAATTATGGGAGACTTCAACCACGAGAAGATAGATTGGGAGAACAGAGACCCACATTGAGAACCAGAAACATGGAGAACAGAGACCCACATTGAGAACCAGAAACATGGAGAACAGAGACCCACATTGAGGACCAGAAACATGGAGAGCTAAGCTGCTGGACGTGGCAACAAGAAACTTTCTAAACCAGCACATCAAGGAACCAACAAGAATGAGAGGAGACGATGAACCAGCCATGCTCGATGTGATATTTATCCTAAATGAGTGGGATATAAAGGAAGTTAAGATGGAAGCACCCTTGAGAATGAGTGCTCACAGTGTATTGACCTTTGAGTACCTGGTAGAGCTAGGAATTATTTCCCCATAAAAAGAACTAGGAAACAAAAGACTGGCATACCGAAATGGGGGTTATGAGGAGATAAGAAGTTTCCTAAGGGAAACATCTAGGGACGCAGACCTCAGAGTTAAGTCTGTACAAAATATGATGAACTATGTCACCCAAAAGTGTCAAGAGACAGTAAACAGATTTATCCCGGCCGAAAAGGAAAAATCTGAGAAGCAAAAGAAGAATACATGGTATAATAGGGCATGTAAGGAAGAAAAGGAACTGAACAGCAGGGCGTGGAGGAACTTCCGGAACCACAGAACACCAGAAAGCAGAGAGAGATACCAGAGAACCAAGAATGAGTATGTTAGAGTGAGAAGAGAAGCAGAGAAAAATTATGAAAATGATATAGCAAACAAAGTCAAGACCAAACAAAAGCTACTCCACAGTCACATCAGGAGGAAAACAACAGTGAAAGAACATGTAATGAAACTTAGAACAGGCGAGGACAGGTATACAGAGAATGACAAAGAAGTGTGTGAAGAACTCAACAAGAGGTTCCAGGAAGTCTTCACAATAGAACAAGGTGAGGTCACTGTACTAGGAGAGAGGGAAGTAAACCAGGTGGCCTTGGAAGGGTTCGAAATTATGAGAGATGAGGTCAAGAGACACCTGCTGGATCTTGATGATAGAAAGGCTGTTGGTCGAGACGGGATCTCGCCATGGGTACTGAAAGAGTGTGCAGAGGCACTTTGCTTGCCACTCTCCATAGTGTTCAGTAGGTCACTGGAGACGGGAGACCTACCAGAAATATGGAAGACGGCGAATGTGGCCCCAATATACACTAAGGGCAACAGGCAAGAGGCACTGAACTACAGGCCAGTGTCCTTGACTTATATACCATGCAAGATGATGGAGAAGATCGTGAGAACAAACCTAGTAACATCTGGAGAGAAGGGACTTCGTGACAAATCGCCAACATGGGTTCAGAGAGGGTATATCTTACCTTACTGGCTTAATAGAATTCTCCGACTAGGTGACAAAGATTAGGCAAGAAAGAGAATGCTGGGCGGACTGCATTTTCATAGATTGTCGGAAAGCCTTTAACACAGTACCGCATAAGAGGCTGGTACAGAAGCTGGAGAGACAGGCAAGAGTAGCCGGTAAGGTGCTCCAGTGAAAAAGATAGTACCTTTAGCAATAGGAAGCAGAGAGTTACGGTGAGGGGTGAGACCTCAGATTAGCGTGAAGTTCCAGATTTAAGTAAATGATCTCCCAGAGGATATAGACTCATTTCTCTAAATGTTTGCTGATGATGCCAAAATTATGAGAAAGATTAAGACAGAGGAGGACTGTTTGTGGCTTCAAGAAGACCAAAACAAGCTGAAGGAATGGTCGAACAAATGGTTGTTAGAGTTTAACCCAAGCAAATGTAATGTAATGAAGATAGGTGTAGGGAGCAGGACCTAGATTCACGAAGCTCCATGTATTTCTTCGTAAGTGGGTTTGCTACGAAGGTTCCTAAGTATGCCCTAAGAAGATGCTTAGGTGCAATTCACGAAGGTCCACTTAGGAAGAAATTTGTTGGTTCACCTGCGTTCCGATAGAGGTCGCTACTGTGTTTCGTTTGGCCAATCAGAGAGCAGGGAACATTCTTCTTATTGAAGATTTAGCGCTGGCTTATCGGAGCTCTACTGCCGCCTATTTACGTCGAATTTTCTTATAAAATTAGTATATTTCGAAGTAAAACAATGTTTTTTCAACTTCTACAGGCAGCACAGACATTGTAGTAAACAAATATGTTACATTTGTTGTTTACCTACGTAATTCTAAGAGATACTGTGTAGCTGTCCTTGTTGCTTGGAATATCGCTGACAATTATTGTATATATTTACTGAATTTACCCAAGGGCCACTAACTATCTAGTGACCTCGAAGAGGACAGAAAGCCGGCGGCTTGTTAAAGGGCCCGTCAATTGCCTTAATGATATTTTTTAGCTGGAATTTGGCATTTACGGCTTCAGCGGGTAGACGGTTCCATGAGTTTATAGCCCTCTTGGTGGAAAAAAAACATTTGTTTTCAGTCCTACTTGAGAGAACATACCCTCCAATACTATATCTGTGATTGCCCTGTTATCAGTGACTTCATACTAAATGGTATAAGGTACTTTGAGCTCTGCAATTACTTCATACACTCAGGAATATTGGAAGATATTCTTGTGCTGCATCCAGATTTTGCCAGTGGAGGCTAATAGATCAGCATTAAGTATTTTGTTCTCTCCTGATTACATGTATGACTGGCCATCCTGTGAGGTGAGGATGTTGAATGAGTTTGTAGCTGGTTTTTGATCTACACTGTGTGGTCCTTCATACAAAAGAGGGAAGCAGCACATTGCTGTGTATACCTAAACATGTTAAAAAATACGTTGTTTGAGAGGAGTCTTGTAGAAACTGGTAAGAGTAATTATAATATAATGTTTCCATGATTCAGTGCTTACCTCTTGTGAAAATCGTGAAGAGTTGTTTAGTCAGAGTTTATTTGTTTTTTGTATTGAGGCTGGTATTTTCTACCTTGATTCCATGAATGTCTAACCATCCTGTGAGATGGGAGTTTAGATAAACTTATAGCTAGTTTTTTACCTACACTGTGTAATATTTCATATAGAATAGGGTAGGAGCACATTGCTGTGTATACCTAATCTTTTTAATAAAAAAAATCAGTAATAAAGATTTTAAATTATAGTTTGTATTATTACAAATGCAGTACTGTATTATCCTTATTAAATCATGTTAACCATGAATCATTAAGATCTCATGTTGATATGTAAGTCATATTTCTTTTGAACTGCTAATCCATGCTAATCATTTTAGAAAAATTCATTAAATTGTGCATTATGTCTCAATTTTTCACTTCCTTGGATATACTGTACAGTACAAAAGATAGGATAAAAATAAACCAGTATTATTTCTTTCATTATATTTTTTTATTTAAATAACTGCATCAATATTTTTACAGCTGACAGGATTTGTTTTACCATACAGGTGCATTATTTGTTAAAAAAAATTGGTTTATTGTTACACACAATGGTGCTACATAACCTTCCCAGCTTGGTGCCTTCTTTTAATACTTACTGATTAATAAATAAATTTTATTCAGGAAATGTACATACAGTTGATTTACAAACATAATGTTGGATTTATAGACAGATAGTACATACAATACCTAAAGCCACTAATATTCATAACATTTCGGGCAAGGTGTGGGGGAAAAAACACTTAGACTAAAACTTAATAGTAATCGGGATTAGGTATAAATTGTGTTGAAAGAAGGAATAACAAATAAAAAAAGGGGGGGGGGGTAACATAGCAGAAATCAACAATTGTACACGTTGGTGAACAGCATTGTTTAAAAAATAGCAAGACGTGGGTTGACATTTAGCGAATAAGTTAGGTTACATAGAGTTAATTAGGTAGTACTTGGTTTTACTCTGAAACTGGTTGAGAGAGGTACAGCTTTTGACATGATTCGGGAGGTCATTCCCCATTCTGGGTCCCTTGATTTGTAGAGCACTTCTAGTTTGGTTACACACAGCCAAATTGTTTAACAGGAAGAAGTCTTGGACACAAATTTGTTCCGTGCTAAATGTAGAGGAATCAGCTGAGTATTCCTCATATAAAATAAGTTGCCTCAGCTTATAAGGTAAATAAAATGAGCATTTCTCAAATAAGTAGCTGCCTCACCTCACTGCCTTACTGCTACATAGCCTTCCCGGCATGGTGCCTTCTTTTGATAATTACTTGTTCCACACCCAAGTTGTATAACAGGAAGAGGTCTTGGACCCCTACTTCCCTCTCTCTCTTTTTAATAGCTCATATAGTCATAATTACAGCTTTAAGTATTCAATGAATAAAGTTTTTGACATTTTTACCCTTCTCCTTACCTAACATCATTTGTGCAGCATATTTTTATTATATGTCTCACCCAGATTTAATCTCAAAATAAAACCAAACTAAATAAATTAAAAATGGGTATGTACAGCTAAGGTACACCCTTACTACTAGGTGAACAGGGGCATTTGGTGATAGTAAATGATCCCATCAGGCAGGGCTCATCACCTTCTCTCATATTTCATGTTCACCAGTGTTTATTTACTTAATAACTACGGATATAATATCTTGCAATTATAAAACTAATTCTAATATCATAAAAGACATATTTACTCAAAGTTTCAAGCAGAGAATGCATATATAACTAACACGAAGGACTCCTCTTCACGAGATTCAATTTTTATAATCTTTTATTTATGTTCCAAAATCTTAAAATCGATCCCCGTGTTATGTAGTAGAGAAAAATTGAGTTATATCCAGTTTACGTAAAGCTACGAGTGGTTGAAACCACACTTAGATGCCGGATCAATCTTACGAAGATTTTTCCACTTAGTGTAGCTATCTGAATACCGATGTAGCCGCCACGAAGGCGCTAAGAAGGAAAACATTCGTAGCTAAGAAAAAAAACCTTCGTAAGTACCTTCGTGAATCTGGCCCCAGGAGGCCAGATACAAGGTATCATCTGGGAGATAAAATTCTTCAAGAGTCAGAGAGAGAAAAAGACTTGGGGGTTGATATCACGTCAGACCTGTCCCCAGCAACCCATATCAAGAGGATAACATCAGCGATTAATGCCAGGCTGGCCAACATAAGAACGGAATTTAGAAACTTGTGTAAGGAATCATTCAGAACCTTGTATACCACATATGTCAGGCCTATCCTGGAGTATGCAGCCCCAGCATGGAGTCCATAGCTAGTCAAGGATAAGACTATCATGGAAAAGGTTCAAAGGTTTACCGCCAGACTAGTACCCGAGTTGAGAGGTATGAGCTACGAGGAGAGACTACAGGGATTAAACCTCACCTCGCTGGAAGGAAGAAGAGTTAGGGGGGACATGATCACCACATTCAAGATTCTCAAGGGAATTGATAAGGTAGATAAAGACAGGCTATTGACAATTTAACACAAGGGACATACGCACTAGGGGACACAGGTGGAAACTGAGTGCCCAAATGAGCCACAGGCATATTAAAAGGTACATTTTTAGTGTCAGAGTGGTTGACAAATGGAATGCATTAGAAAGTGATGTGGTGGAGGCTGACTCCATACACAGTTTCAAGTGTAGATATAATACAGCCCAATAGGCTCAGGAACCTGTACACCTGTTGATTGACGGTTGACAGGCGGGACCAAAGAGCCAGAGCTCAACCCCCGCAAACACAACTAGGTGAGTACACACACACACACACACACACACAATGACCAGTTGTAAGTATACACTAATATTGAGAGTCTTCCAATAATTACTTCTGGGTTAATGAACCTCGTATAAACTTTCCTAATGGACACTAGACTATTGCTTAGTTCTCTTTGAACTTTTTAAATTATTGTTCACGCTTATATCAATTTTATACATTTGTATTTTTGTTTACAATGTTTATTTAATTAGTTTTTCTTTTCTATCTTTATTCTTTATTAGATTCATACATTTGTGTTAAATTGAACTATTGATTTTGTTTAAATTCCTACATCTATATTAAACCACTTTATTTATTTTCCACATCTATTTAAGCATTTTTTTTCGTAAAGGACGAGTAGTTCTCAAAGTCACTTTTCCAACTGCTTTTGCTGATCTTACATTAAAGTTAATTTGAATATTTTCCTCTGTATTACAAATTCCATAATTACTTCAGACTGGACAGTTTTTCTTTTCCTGTTCAAATTGGTTTGTGTTTGACGTTGTTATGCTATTTAACTGTAATTGTTCTTGGACTTCGACAGTAGTAATGACCGGAGCAACATTTTCTACAGTGGCCTCGTTTAAAGTAGCCTTGTTTACAGTGGCAACCATGGTAGCTCTGAAAGTGCAGTATTGAAGGTGATATTGCTCGATTAGCCACTCGGGGTGGACAGTAGAGCGACGGTCTCGCTTCATGCAGGTCGGCGTTCAATCCCCAACGGTCCCAGTGGTTGGGCACCATTCCATTTTCCCCGTCCCATCCCAACTCTTTATCCTGATTCTCTTCCAAGAGCTATATAGGTGTAGGGGTTTGGCGCTTTCCCCTGATAATTCCATGCCTTTCCCTCGGTTAGTCTGTCTGTCTGTCTGTCTGTCTGTCTGTCTGTCTGTCTGTCTCTCTGTCTCTGTCTCTCTGTCTCTCTCTCTCTGTCTCTCTCTCTCTCTCTCTCTCTCTCTCTCTCTCTCTCTCTCTCTCTCTCTCTCTCTCTCTCTCTCTCTCTCTCTCTCTCTCTCTCCCTCCCGTTTCAGCAACGCAATATAAAGGCACCTAATATCCTAGCAAAGACAAGTTACCACGTAAAAGATCACACACACACACACACACACACACACACACGCACACACACACACACACACACACACACACACACACACACACCGAACCAAAGCTACTCTACAGACCCATCAGGAGGAAAAAAACAGTGAAAGAACAGGTAATGAAATTTAGAACCGACGAGGACAGGTATACAGAGAATGACAAAGAGGTGTGTGAAGAACTCAACAAAAGGTTCCATGATGTCTTCACAATAGAACAAGGCGAGGTTCACTGTGCTAGGGGAGGGGCTAATAAGCCAGGCGACCTTGAAAGGGTTCGAAATTACGAGAGATGAGGTCAAGATACACCTATTGTCTGGCTCTAGTTTAAATCTGGCCTTAGTTTAATACTAATAAAATGTATAAAATGTATAATAATTGCAAAATAATGATTAAATCTAAGATAGCTCGAAGGACTAGAATGCGATGTTAAATGAGAGATCCAGTGACTTAGGGATCTCTATGATTATATGTAATTAAATTATATTACTCTATTAAGCAATGAACCGTTAAATTCTATTCATTCTAGAACCAGCTTCCCATGACACTTTTTTTTTTTGGGGGGGGGGTATTTTATAAGTTTGGTCTACGTGAAACATATGTTATGTGATAATAATAATGATAATATGCATACACATAGATTATATTGGTTAGTAAATTTAATGCCAAAATACTACAGCAAGATAAAGATTAATAATAAGTAATCAGTACAATATAGTATGTATCTATGATTCTTACAATGAGAGAGAACAATATGAACTAATTAAATCTCAGCTGTGCCAGAGGAACGTAGTTGACGTCCTATCTCTACTACAGTCTGGAATCAGCCCTGAGATAATGATCCATGAAACACGTGATCGTGGTGGACGCTGCAGCCTCGCCTACGCTGGTACTCAAGCTGAAATGCAAATATTATGTAAATTCCACTCCAAACCCTAGAATCATTCATTTAATAGTAAACTCTAAATGGATCTGGGGACCAGCGGTACACTTACGTAGGATTTGGTGTCGCCAACGATCGAAACGAACAGGGAGGTAACCCAATTCTATTTTAAAGGCCTCTAAAAACAATTAGGGATACTAATCTTCCCGGCCGAACGTGGTGTCCGTAAAATAGAAGTTGCCGGATCAGTCTGAAGACTGTGGATGGCCAGATGTTCCTAAATTAAGGCAAATTTTGATAAGCAGACTTCAGAACACCTGTGCAATAGCGGTTGTCTCGTATCTCTCTCTCGCCAGTATGGCGTCTTCTCTCCCTTCCTGCTCGAAAGTCGCGCATGTGCATAGCTCCCAATAGGGGGTTCCGAGCATAAATTATTTGGAAGGAAATGCGTTGCGACGAATACTTACGTCTCAATAAAGGTATTATGAGGCGACACCTCTTTTCTCTTGATGTAGTCAATTAATTTAGACGATATTAAATGAACGAGAAAAGGTCTGGAGAGAAGATACAGCTTATCATTCAAGTCGCTGATACAGCAAATCGTGGCTGCATAAATTAATTCCAGCAAACAATGATAAATTTATTAACGAAAAGTGATTTTATTAATAAATACTCATCCATAATAAAAGACAAAATAAGGTTTGAGTCTATTCGATATGTTAATATGAAATGTTCCCGGTGGCTAGCTGACTGACGCACCATTTCCACGATTATAAGAAAATTTATATGAAGCTCCACATCCTAATGCAATGAATTCTATATCATTAAACTACGGATTAGTAGTATTAGTTAATTATGATACTTAGTACAGGATATACATTCCATTGTACTAATGATTAGTAAATGAGTATTAAATGATCATGAAGCCTAATACAGGAAATACATCCTATTGTATTAGGGATGAGAATATTTGTTGGAAATTTCAAACAGGTCCAGATGGGATCTCACCATGGGCATTGAAAGAGTGTGCAGAGGCACACCGCTTGCCACTCTCCATAGTGTATACAAGGTGGAGACGGGAGATCTACCAGAAATATGGAAGACAGCTAATTTGGTCCCAATATACAAAAAGGGTGACAGACAAGAGGCACTGAACCGTTATGCTCAGCCATCTTGCATGGTAACTTGTATACCATGCAAGATGATGGAGAAAATTGTTAGAAAAAATCTAATAACACATCTGAAGAGAAGGGACTTCGTGAAAATCGCCAACATGGGTTCAGGGAGGGTAAATCTTGCCTTATAGCTTATTAGAATTCTACGACCAGGTGACAAAGATTAAACAAGAAAGAGAAGGCTGCGCAGACTGCATTTTGGGGGGGACTGTAGGAAAGACTATGACACAGTCCCCCATAAGAGGGTGGTACATAAGCTAGAGAGACAGGAAAGAGTAACTGGTAGGGTGCTCCAATGGATAAGGGAATACCTAAGCAATAAGAAACAGGGAGTTACAGTGAGGGGTGAGACCTCAGATTGACGTGAAGTCACCAGTGGAGTCCCACAGGGCTCTTTTCTCGGTTCTAGCCTGTTCTTGTTATACGTAAACGATCTCCCGGAGGGTATAGACTTATTCCTCTCAATGTTTGCTGACGATGCCAAAATTATGAGAAAGATTAAGACAGAGGAGGACTGCTTGAGGCTTCAAGAAGACCTAGACAAACTGAAGGAATGGTCGAACAAATGGTTGTTAGAGTTTAACCATAGCAAATGTTTAACCATAGCAAAACAGGACTGTCAACAGGATTCAGTACAGTCTGAAGGTCCATGAGTAAGTGATATATTTGTCAATAATCTATCACACACACACACACACACACACACACACACACACACACACACACACACACACACACACACACACACACACACACACACACACACAAAGGGCTGGCGTACCGAAAGGGAAACTATGAGGAAATGAATAAATTCCTATGGGATATACATTGGGACACAGAACTCGGAACCAAGTCCGTACAAGACATGATGGACTATGTCACCCAAAAATGTCAGGAGGCTGTAAGCAGGTTTGTCCCAGCCCGACAGGAAAAAACAGAGAAGCAAAGGAAGAATCCGTGGTTTAATAGGGAATGTATGAAAGCAAAGGAGCAAAACAAAAGGGCATGGAGGAACTTCCGTAATAACAGAACACCAGAAAGTAGAGAGAGATACCAGAGAACCAGGAACGAGTATGTCAGTGTGAGAAGAGCAGCTGAGAAAAGGTATGAAAATGATATAGCTAATAAAGCCAAGACCGAACCCAAGCTACTACACAGTCACATCAGGAGGAAGACAACAGTGAAGGAATAGGTGATGAAACTTAGGGTGGGCGAGGACAGGTACACAGAGAATGACAAAGAGGTGTGTGAAGAACTCAACAAAAGGTTCCAGGAGGTCTTTACAATAGAACAGGGAGATGTCGCGGCGCTAGAAGAGGTGGCAGCAAACCAGGTGACCTTGGATAGGTTCGAAATTACAAGAGATGAGGTCAAGAAGCACCTACTGGAGCTGGATGTGAGAAAAGCTGTTGGGCCTGATGGAATCTCGCCATGGGTATTGAAAGAGTGTGCAGGAGCACTTTGCCTACCACTCTCCATAGTGTATAGTAGGTCACTGGAAACGGGGGACCTACCAGAAATATGGAAGACTGTTAATGTAGTACCAATATACAAAAAGGGTGACAGACAAGAGGCACTGAACTACAGGCCAGTGTCCTTAACTTGTATACCATGCAAGGTGATGGAGAAGATTGTGAGAAAAAACCTAGTAACACATCTGGAGAGAAAAGACTTCGTGACAACCCATCAACATGGGTTCAGGGAGGGTAAATCTTGCCTTACAGGATTGATAGAATTCTACGATCAGGTGACAAAGATTAAACAAGAAAGAGAAGGGTGGGCGGACTGCATTTTTTTGGACTGTCGGAAAGCCTTTGACACAGTACCCCATAAAAGGTTGATGCATAAGCTAGAGAAACAGGCAGGAGTAACTGGTAGGGCGCTCCAGTGGATAAGGGAGTACCTAAACAATAGGAAGCAGAGAGTTACAGTGAGGGGTGAGACCTCAGACTGGCGTGAAGTCACCAGTGGAGTCCCACAGGGCTCTGTACTTGGACCTATCCTGTTTCTGATATACGTAAATGATCTCCCAGAGGGTATAGACTCATTCCTCTCAATGTTTGCTGACGACGCCAAAATTATGAGAAGGATTAAGACAGAGGAGGACAGCTTGAGGCTTCAAGAAGACCTGGACAAGCTGCAGGAATGGTCGAACAAATGGCTGTTAGAGTTTAATCCAAGCAAATGTAATGTAATGAAGATAGGGGTAGGAAGCAGGAGACCAGATACAAGGTATCACTTGGGAGATGAAATACTTCAAGAGTCCGAGAGAGAGAAAGACCTGGGGGTTGATATCACGCCAGACCTGTCCCCTGATGCTCATATCAAGAAGATAACAGCAGCAGCATATGCCAGGTTGGCTAACATAAGAACAGCCTTTAGAAACTTGTGTAAGGAATCTTTCAGAACATTATATACCACATATGTCAGACCAATCCTGGAGTATGCGGCACCAGCATGGAGTCCACATCTAGTGAAGCATAAGACTAAAATGGAAAAGGTTCAAAGGTTTGCCACCAGACTAGTACCCGAGCTGAGAGGTATGAGCTACGAGGAGAGACAACGGGAATTAAACCTCACTTCGTTGGAAGACAGAAGAGTTAGGGGGGACATGATCACCACATTCAAGATCCTCAAGGGAATTGACAGGGTTGATAAAGACAGGCTGTTTAACACAAGGGGCACACGCACTAGGGGACACAGGTGGAAACTGAGTGCCCAAATGAGCCACAGAGATATTAGAAAGAACTTTTTTAGTGTCAGAGTGGTTGACAAATGGAATGCATTAGGAAGTGATGTGGTGGAGGCTGACTCCATACACAGTTTCAGTAGGCCCACGACTTATTTAAGAATATTCTAAACAAAGCACAGGAACGTAGTATACCATACAAATTGAATAGATCGAATACTAATGACCCAAAGTGGATAACAAAGAATTTGAAGAACCTTATAGGTAAAAAGAGAGCTTGGTACAAAAGGATTAAAAATGGGGAGGTCACTTTAGAACAGGAATTCGTACAACTGGTTAGAAATGTTAAAAAAGAGATAAGGAAAGCAAAAAGAAACTATGAAGTTCGCATAGCAGGGCAAGCAAAGACAAATCCTAAAGGGTTTTTTTCAGTTATATCGTACTAAGACTAGGGAAAGGATAGGTCCATTAAAAACTGAGACAGATCTATAACAGATAGTGATGAAGAGATGAGTAGTATTTTTAATAAATATTTTGTATCTGTATTTACTAAAGAGGAACTTTACAATATGCCTTCAGCCGAACAAGTCTATGTGGGTGGGGACGAGGACAGGTTGACGAGTTTAGCAGTTACCAGGGAGGATGTTCTTAAACAAATAGTAAAACTCAAACCAAACAAATCCCCAGGGCCGGATGAAGTGTTTGCCAGGGTGCTTAAAGAATACAAAGAGGAGCTTTGTGACCCACTGTCAACCATATTTAATAAATCAATAGAGTCAGGCAGAGTGCCAGAGTTTTGGAAAGTTGCTAATGTGATACCAATTTTTAAGAAAGGAGATAGATCACTTGCGTCTAACTATCGACCAATTAGCCTAACGTCTATTGTGGGAAAGTTACTCGAATCTATAATAGCAAATAAAATTCGTCTTCATCTTGAAAAACATAAATTAATAATTGAGTCGCAACATGGTTTTATAAATGGCCGTTCATGTTTAACAAATTTGTCATCTTTTTATTCTAGCATTGTTGAGGCAGTTGATAGTGGTAAGGATTGCGATGTTGTGTACCTTGACTTTAGCAAAGCTTTTGATACAGTGCCACATGAAAGACTGATTAAAAAGATAGAGTCTCATGGTATTGGGGGTGCTATATTTAGCTGGATTAGGGCATGGCTATACCAAAGGAAACAGAGTTAGTATAAATGGAGTCAAGTCAGAGTGGGAAAATGTTGTAAGTGGGGTGCCTCAGGGCTCTGTCCTGGGACCTCTGTTGTTTATAATATATACAAATGATTTAGATTTAGGTTTGAGTAGCAACATTTGCAAATTTGCCGATGATACGAAAATCGGTAAGGAAATTAATTCGGAGGAGGACTCACTATCACTTCAAGTTGATCTAGAAAGGGTTTTGAAATGGTCGAAGGAATGGCAGATGCAGTTTAATGCTGATAAATGTAAAGTTCTGAGGTTAGGTAATGATGATAGAGTTACAAGATACGAGCTAGATGGTGTTGAGATTGCGAAGTCGAATTGCGAAAGGGATCTGGGAGTTATGATTAGCAAGAATTTAAAACAAAAGGATCAATGCATGAATGTTCGTAATAAGGTGAATCGGACACTTGGATTTATTAATCGCAGCGTTAGTAACAAGACACCTGGGGTGGTTCTCAAGCTATATCTTGCTCTAGTTAGGCCCCATTTAGATTATGCAGTTCAGTTTTGGTCGCCATATTATAGAATGGATATAAATTCACTTGAACGTGTCCAGCGTAGGATGACTAAGTTAATTCCCCAAATTAGAAATCTTTCATATGAAGAAAGATTAACAAAGCTTAAGTTGCATTCACTGGAAAGGCGAAGAGTTAGAGGTGACATGATAGAGGTTTACAAGTGGGTGAATGGACATAACAAAGGGGATATTAATAGGGTATTAAAAGTATCAACACAAGACAGAACACGAAACAATGGGTATAAATTGGATAAGTTTAGATTTAGGAAAGACTTGGGTAAATACTGGTTCAGTAACAGGGTTGTTGATTTGTGGAACCAATTACCGCGTAACGTGCTGGAGGTGGGGTCCCTCGATTGTTTCAAGCACCGGTTGGACAAGTATATGAGTGGGATTGGGTGGTTATAAATAGGAGCTGCCTCGTATGGGCCAATAGACCTTCTGCAGTTGCCTTTGTTCTTATGTTCTATCCTTATCTCAAGACCTATCCCTATCCTTATCTCAAGACCTATCCCTATCCTTATCTCAAGACATATCCCTATCCTTATCACTAGACATATCCCTATCCTTATCTCAAGACCTATCCCTATCCTTATCTCAAGACCTATCCCTATCCTTATCTCAAGATCTATCCCTATCCTTATCTCAAGACCTATCCCTATCCTTATCACAAGACATATCCCTATCCTTATCACGAGACATATCCCTATCCTTATCTCAAGACATATCCCTATCCTTATCTCTAGACCTTGTACCAAGAACAAACCTGTTCTGGTACAATTGTCTAATGAAGAGGTATTGGAGTACATAATGAAGAGCAAGCATTTACTCAGAGGCAGCGAAACCCATTACAATTTGCTTATTGAGAGGTATATGACAAAAGATGAACAAACAGCCCACAGTGCGAGAGGGCAAGCATGATACCGTAACCCTAGCCTTTCACATAGCCTCACCTCCCAGGTCGCCTCAGAGGTCCCACCCTCCCCAACCTTCCCCTCCTATACCTTCCCCCCTGCTTCATCCCCCAACAACTCCCCTGCTCCTTCCTCATTTTCACTTCCCGAACAACTCCCCTGCCTCTGCTACATCGCACAGGTCAACGACCCTCACGGGACAAGCCATTCCCTCCCCAAACTCACCTCCCCCCCCCCTCTCCCCTACTACCTGTAGCAAGTAAACCTTATACTCGCTCCATTATCTCCTCATCTTAATGGCATAGCTAATTAACACTAACTACACAAGCTATAATCCTATCCCTATTTACAGGTAGCAGTTCTTCCATCCTCCTATCTTATTGAAGAGAGCTGAGGTGTAGTCACCATATATAAGCAAGCGATATGAGAATAGCAAATGAGAATGAGAATGTGCACCAATTGTCGTGTCACGTCCTTCACTCACCAGACCACTCCACAAGTGATCATTTGAATTTCATCATGGAATTCCAATTGACTTATAATCGATCCAGCAATGCTGCTCAGAGTAGGAAAAGACCATCGATAATTGATACCAGTTCCGTAAGTGACGGCGAGTGGCATCACGTGAATAAGGCTAATAGGACAAGCCACTCCATGACGACCCATCGCCCATTAATCTCTCCAGCTTCTCCAGCTCTCCCAGCGCCTCAGACTAGATCTACGTTTCCGGTCTTCAAAGTGCAGCACACGGAAGGTAAGTCTTCCTACGCTACTGTAGTGGACCTGGAAAAAGAGTACCCCCAGCTCCAGGTCAGGGCAAAACCTAATCTCAAAGGAGAATACATTCTGAGGCCTAAAGACGAGTCGGCCGCTACGATTCTATAAAATTACGCAAAATGTGAGGAACTGAAACCAGAGGAGAAAATAAGTAAAGTCATTGTCCTCCACTATCCCTTGCATATGGCCCTTGGCCATCTCGAAAAGCTGAACTATGTGGTGTCATCAGAGAGATGCCAAGTACGAACAAAACAAGAAACTCGACAAGTCCTTCTCACAGTAAGAGGACGGATCCCGGAGAAACTTGACCTTGGAATCTGGGGTGTGTTCCAACACAGGCCTTACACCCCAGAACCCCTAAGATGCTTTAGATGTCAGAGATTTGGGCATCACAAAGATGGCTGCCAACGCCCAGTGAGGTGCGGAGTCTGCAGCCAGCCCCATGATACAAAAACATGTATTGATAAATTCAAGGCAAACCACCCTGTTCAGGCAAAATGCCCAAATTGTTCCAAGGCACATCATGCCTGGAACTTGAAATGCCCTGAAAGGCTCAAAAGGCTTCAAACGAACCCCACCACGCCCACAGCGGAGCCGAAACCCCCACCAAAACGAATACCAGCTCCCATGCCCACTAAAACCGCGTGGGGTCTACCCATTCAGGAAGAGGGGGCACACGGCCCTTCACCATCGGCCATGGTGAAGGGTGAGAAGACAGTACAGGACAAAAAGAAAGATGGAGGACACAAGAATCATGTTCAAAGCAGTCGGCCTCCCATTTCATCCAGCAAGCACACTGGGGCCAATAGGAGTAGCAATTCCAGTGCCAAAGTTACCACCGAGAAGGTCTAAAAGCCACTAGGCCCTCAACCTGCACAACATTAAATAGTGCTCCCACTGAACTGAACGCTCTCTGGCCAATGCTCAAAACTTTGGTCACTGAGTTGATCGAAAGTCTGCTGTCTTCACATGGAATCAAGCAAACCACAGAGACTCGGAAGACAATTGAGCACAAGCTCAAAAAATTCGAAGATGTAATATCCACACCGTCAAGACAGCAGGGCAGGAGACACCCCCATAAAAAGCAGATAGAGTCCAGCTCGTCGGAAAGCGACATTGATGAGGCAATTTCAGGTCCACTAAGAACCTATACCCCAATTGCAACTTCCATGGCGTGTTCATCAGACTCCATGGATACCACGGAAGTGTCAGCACATTCCAAGAACCTAGAATTCTAAAGATCCTGCAATGGAATGCGCAAGGACTGCGCAAGGACTGCGCACTAAATTGCAACACTTGCAATGCATAGCAGCAACCAAAGGCATAGACATCCTGATACTACAGGAGAGCATGCTTCGAGCCGGATTAGAACCTAAAATCTCAGGCTATCGAGGCTTCTTCCTTCCATGGATCAATGGGCAATCCAGGGGATGTGCAATCTATGTAAAATGTGACCTGATCTCCAAATCCATAACCAGCCCACCCAATTGTGGAGCAGGGACAGAGGTAATGGGAGTCACCATTGAGCTAAGACACGACAAACTTGAAGTGTTCAATGTGTACAGGTCTCCACAAGCCGAAACAGATCTCTGTGTTATTTGGACACGCGACAACAACAAACACAATCATTTGTGGAGATTTTAATGCCCATCATCGATTGGCACTGGGCTCGAACAAAACAAATGAAACCGGCATACACATTACACATCTACTGGACCAGCTTCCAGAAATACAAATCCTAAACAAGAATGAACCTACCCACATCCAAGGAGGCAGATTAGACCTAACCTTCGTTTCAACCTCCCTAAGAGATGCAGCAACATGGTCAGTTGAGCCCACACTCAGAAGCGACCACTGTGGGGTCCAAATTGATTTTCAGTTAGACCTACCCACCCCACCTCCGCCTCCATCTGAAGCCTGGAACTTTGCTTTAGCAAACTGGGACCGATTTCAAAACCTCATTTCAGAGTGGCAAAGAAACTATGATCTTCCCGAAGACATTAATCAGGCAGAACAAGAATTTGTCAAAGCGATTCAAAGTGCAGCCAACCACTCAATCCCACTGAAAAAACAGTCCACCGGACACCATAAAGATCATTGGTACTATTGCGAACGTGTCAAAGAACTCAACCATAGACTCAATAGAACAAGAAAGCTATACAAAAAGCAGCCAAGTGACCGCAACAGGATCTTACTTTGTGAGGTCAAGGAAGACCAGACAAATAAAAGAACAAAAGTGGCTGGAATGGTGTTCACACCTGAATGAACACACCTCTCTCGGAGAGATGTGGCAGCAAATTCACCGGGCCAAAGGGAATAAAACACCTAAAGCTCCACACCCTAAGGATCCTCAACAGGAAGCCGAAGTACTGGCAACCAGGTTTGCAGAGAGAGCAGCCAGCAATCAACTTCCACCAGATGTATTAGCAGTACAGACCGGACTAGAGGAAGAAAGGTGGCACAGAATCCTTACAGCATGTGAAGAAGTCTCTGACACTAATGCCCCCTTCACACTGGATGAGCTCAATCGGGCAAAGAAAAACTCCAAGGATACATCCCTTGGAGCCGACAAAATAACCTATAAAATGATTAGAAACCTCGGCCCAGAGGGAAACGCTGCATACCTAAGGTTAATTAATTTAGCCTGGACTTCTCAAACTAGACCTTCTGCTTGGAATAGAGCAGATATAGTGCCGATCCCAAAACCCAAAGATCCAGCTAATCCCAGGCCCATCTCTCTCCAAAGCTGTGCAGCCAAGACGGCTGACAGAATGGCACTCAACAGACTGGAGTGGAAAATGCCTAAACTGCACCATGCCTATAGAAGAGAGGTTGCCTATAGAGTATGCCTATAGAAGAGAGGTTGGCACAGTGGAATGTATTACAACTCTGTTAGCCCACTTGAATGACAGACCAGGAATGCTGATATTCCTGGACCTCGAAAAAGCCTTTGAACTGGCTAGCGCCCCAGCTATTCTCTGCTGCCTCATTGACAAAGAGGTCAGAGGCAACCTGCTCTCCTGGACCAAAAACTGTCTCATAAACAGAGAAGCAAGAGTAAAACTTCATAGCACAGTCTCTGAGTACAAAAGACATGAAAATGGTACACCGCAAGGAGGTATTCTTAGCCCTCTTCTCTTCAACTGTTTAATGGAAAGAATAATGAGGTTGAAACTCCCACATCACTGCAGGCTGCTAAACTACGTGGACGACTTTGTCATCATCATAAAAGGAAGGGATGTGGCGCGCCTGGCACCCAAATGCTTAGACTGCATCAGTAAAGAGGCAAAACAGATTGGGATCAAACTCAACCCCTCAAAGTCAAAGGCCATGCCCATAAAAATAGCGAAGCCCAACATCCAACTCACAGTACAGGGTCAACCAATAGAATGGGTCGACACCTATCAGTATCTAGGAATCATCCTGGACACACACATGAATTTTAATGCTGAGGTCACATACTTGAGAGAGCGAACTGCGGCCCGGACGGCAATCCTCAGGTCGCTAACCTCCCTTTCTGGAGGAGCCAATCTGCAAGTCCTTCGCATATACTATGTACAGGCAGTCAGATCAGTGATCGATTATGCCGCACCTGCACTCACAAATCTATCACACCAACAGTGGAAAAAGCTTGAAGTTGCCCTAAACAATGCTATGAGAGCTGCACTGGGAGCCCCCATGTGGACCAGGCTTGAAACTCTTAGACTGGAGACGGGTTTGCCCTCTCTACAAGAAAGAATATCACAAAGGACAGCTACCATTATCAGTAAGATAATTATTTCTTCTGATCCAATCCCAGTACGGCAGGCTTTGGTGGTTGGACTAGGCCAAAACAATGGAAACTCTTGGGTTGCAAGAGCAGGAAAAGTCCTAAACAGACTACATTTAAAAAACATGATTCTTGATAGAGAGGGTGATCATCCACACCCAAATTACACTCCTTCCGCGCCGTGGGAAGAGCCTACTTTCAAAATAGTAATAGAAAGTCTCCCAATGAAAAAGGCTGCCTATGATCCGACAATCCTAAGGCGCATAATAGAAGAGCAAATGTATAGCATAGCAGTAGCAGGAGCCACCCACACCTTCACAGACGGATCGGTGGACACAGAAAATGAGAGTGCTGGCGCTGCTCTTTGCACGACCAGCGTTCAGGCATATTGGAGACTGGGAGGACTAGTATCATCAACCCAAACTGAGCTGTTTGCCATACAACAGGCATTCGCATATGTGATTGCACAAAACACTCAAAATGCAATCATACACACAGACTCAAAAGCTGCACTTCAAATACTAGGACAAAAACAGTGGAAATAATTACCACCATTTTGTATCTTGGAGCAGTCGCTAAAGGCAAAGGGCTCATCATAACTTTAAACTGGATCCCATCCCATATTGGAATCCCATTAAATGAAAAAGCTGATGAAATTGCTAAATTGGCAACTCGTCATCCAGTGATACATAAAACAATTCAACCCAGCCTAGAGAACATAAAAAACATCATCACCAAAAAACTCTCACATCTCAACAAAGCCTACCTGCACCAGAGAATAGCTGAAGGTTCGCCATCTGCAACATGGTATCTTCAGGCAACCAAATTAGAAAGGTTAAATATCCCAAAAGGAATCCACAGGGAGATAGCAGTTAGGCTATATAGATTACGTCTAGGTTACAGATGCAACTGGGAGATTGGTGAACCCCGACAGAGAGAGTGCATCTTCTGCCAAACTGTCACAGAAAAGCCATTACTTCACTATCTTCTGGAATGTGAAGCAACCAATGACCTTAGAAGAGCTTTAAGAGTTCCTGAATCATGCAGTGGCCACCCTGAAGCCATCAACACAGCCACTCTCCTGGTCAACAAAGGTGTCCAGCAGCTGGACACCCTCATAAAGACTGTAAAGCAGTATCCTCCCCCGCGATAACAGCTTGATGGTTAAATGCAACCTCAGAATACTGAGAAAAAAAAATGTACCACTTACGGGCTATTCATGCCCGTGCCACCTCTTGGGTGGCTTAATCTTTATCAATCAATCAATCAATCGAATAGCAAATTTGAAGTCAGGCCAGTTAAGTCCTGAAGGACGTAACTGGCCTCAAACCCGCTGACATTAGTCAGGAAGGTGAAGATATCGTGCTCTACTTTTCATGTGAAGAGGAGCTAGAAAAACTACTCACTAACGATGCCTTTCTTCGCAAAGAGCACTACCTACATCTTCACTTCCCACGTCAGTTCCTGGCCTGAAGAACTGTTTTTACCAGCAGGACTAGCCGGTGGATCGCTGAGCGACCTCAACATCATATCATAAACAATATCGAGGACGAAAATCCAAACCTGTCGGTATTCAACCTAGAGTTCTGCAACACCGACAAAACATCAATGAAGATTACGTTCACCACCATCGCTGCGGCCACCCAGGCTGCCACACAAGGATTCTACTGCTTCGGCCTAAAAATACCACCCCACCAAATAAAAAAGGAACGATACCATGAGATCCAGCAGTGCTTTAAGTGCTACGAGCTCTCCCACCCGACCAACAAGTGTCAGCACCCTGTCCAGAGGTGCAGCCTGTGCGCACTGGACCATCACTACTCCATATGGAAGGCAACAGTCCATCACTGCTTGCTCTGTGATGGCAATCACCCCGCAATTTCCTACCGCTGCCCCCGGAGACAGGAAATCATCAAGGCCCAGGTTGAAGCCAAAAGAAAAAACCTGTCTACCTCCTCGACCAGAGCCCCAAGCGTTCAACCCACCACCTTAGCTCTCACTAGTCGACCAGAAGACTTTCCGGTCTTACCAACAGGTGGCTCCTCCCAGCAGGCGACACAGCCTTCTCATTGGGGACCCAAGGTCCCCAAGGTCCCACAGGCTCCTTCACAGCCCCCTGCATCACGTGCAGGCATTATCCCTGGTCTTCTTAAACTAGCGGAAAGGCTTGCAGGACCAGACAACCAGCGCTTTGTCAGTGAACTAAACGCATTATACATAGACAATGGCCTGGCCCGCATCATAGCCACTAGCGTAAATCTCACTGCTTCCTCTACCACTCCGGAGACTACCACCAGGACGACCAGGTTGTCAACTTCAACACCGGCTTCAGAACCGCCCATGACCCGGGCGACACAAACAGAGGTAATTCCTTCTCCAGCTCCCAACACTCCTACCATCACTATCTCAGCAGCCGCGCTAGCAGATGTGCTGTCTACAAACGATAACAGCACCACCAGCGCTCCTGAAATAGCTACAACCACCAATCAACGACACCTAAACCTACCTTTCGCTGCGAGGCGAAAGACAAAAACGCCCACTACGGAGGTTACGGACTCCTCAGACGAGGAAATCATAGTAGGAGCTCCACCGTCGCATCACAAATACGACACCTACATGGTTCAAGACTTACTCATGGAGGCCACGTCACCAAACTCTAACGACAGCACTGCTCAGCCAAAGTCGCAGGCAAAGAAAAAACGGAAAACCTA
This sequence comes from Procambarus clarkii, assembly GCF_040958095.1. NCBI lineage: Eukaryota > Metazoa > Arthropoda > Malacostraca > Decapoda > Cambaridae > Procambarus > Procambarus clarkii. The sequence goes on from NC_091157.1 coordinate 18,515,347, forward strand.
GTGGTCTACACTAACCCCACCAGCTCCATAACTGGTATAGCCAGCCCTCCAGGCTGAAAACCATCATGAAGACCCCCATCCATCGCCACATCTCTAGTATCAGCCACTGATACAGATAATGGCTCCAAAGAGCCTCCACTTACGGGCTCACCATAGTCCGTGCTACTACTGGAACTTATTGTTCTGAGTAGCGAATCTTAAACAACAACAACAACAGAATAGCAAATGGTACAATTTCCAGTCAAGAATGTAGCACTCAGCGTATTCAGTTCTAATCGACCCCAAGACGCTACAGAACAGACAGCAGACTAGGACCATATCGAACTACAACACTCTCCCACATAGAGCTTCGCGACTCCGGCCTCACTCAGCTCTCTGCTCTGCTCCATGCTCGGTCTCAACGTCTACGACACTGTTGTATCCAAGACTACTAAATAAATATGAAAACCTACTAAATACTGTGTATCTAATCTACTCAACAACGTACCATAATCGTACTTTACATACCCCCTCCAATTCCACCTGCTCCATCCCAGCTTCCACTACACCCCCCTCATCCCCTCACAATCCAAACCCCAACCCTGACCCCTCCTCTACACCCCAGGCTCTCATATAACCCCCCTCACCTTGTGACCCCCTAACACCTTCCCCCATCTCCCTCTTCTACCCCAAAACCCTCCACTACCCCCACTTGGGAGCCGGTCGGCCGAGCGGACAGCACGCTGGATTTGTGATCCTGTGGTCCTGGGTTCGATCCCAGGCGCCGGCGAGAAACAATGGGCAGAGTTTCTGTCACCCTATGCCCCTGTTACCTAGCAGTAAAATAGGTACCTGGGTGTTAGTCAGCTGTCACGGGATGCTTCCTGGGGGTGGAGGCCTGGTCGAGGACCGGGCCGCGGGGACACTAAAAAAAAAAGCCCCGAAATCATCTCAAGATAACCTCAAGACAATGGCCTGGCCCGCATCATAGCCACTAGCGTAAATCTCACTGCTTCCTCTACCACTCCGGAGACTACCACCAGGACGACCAGGTTGTCAACTTCAACACCGGCTTCAGAACCGCCCATGACCCGGGCGACACAAACAGAGGTAATTCCTTCCCCTGATGCCCCCTGACTAATACACCCTCGCTTCCACTCCCAACACCCATGCTCCATTCTTCCCTCAGCCGTTTGCTCCCCCCCATCCCTCTCCCCCCCCCATCCTCTCAACCTTCTCAACCCCCTATGCCATTCAGACCCTCCCTATTTTTCAGTCCCACTATGCCCTTTCTACCCCTGCCCCCACGCACCTACCAGGCACCCCCAGGCGCTCCCGGAGCACCCCCACCCCTGGACACTCCCCCAGCCCCCAGTCGCCCCCCAAACCCATCTAGTCTTTCCCACACCCCCGATGAAAAGGAAAACTCTGGTAACAGAGTTTCCAAGAAGAGTCACAGGGTTTGGTACACCAATGCTGATGGGGTATCCAACAAAGTAGAAGAGATAAAACAAAGAGTTAGTGAGGCAGACCCAGACATAGTTGCAATAGTGGAAACTAAAAGAAATGGCATGATCTCAGATGCAATCTTTTCAGAGGGGTACCAGATGATAAGAAAAGAAAGGACACAGAGACACGGAGGGGAAGTGGCATTCCTAATAAAGCGGAAATGGAAGTGTGATGACCTGGAAAATCCGGGTACCATTGAAAGCACGAGCTTCATACTTGGAACTCTGACAGCGGATGGGAAGAAGATTGTGATCTTGATACTCAACAACCCCCCACCAAACAGTAGAAGGCCCAGGCAGGAGTATGATGACAGCAACAAGGCATGTGTGGATGAACTGCAGAGGGCAGCAACAATAGCGCATAGAATGAGAGCAAAGTTGCTGGTCATGGGGGACCAAAATCACGGAAAGATTAATTGAGAAACAAGAAATCCCCATGGCGGGAAGGAAACGTGTGGAGCGAAGTTAGTAGACGTTATTGACAGAAGTTTCCTAACACAGCATGCGAGGGAGGACACAAGGGAAAGAGGAGGAGATACTCCGAGCCTATTAGACTTAATTTTCACCCAAAAAGTAGAAGACATCGAGAAATTGGAACATGAAATACCACTAGGAGCCAGAGAGATTTATTCCAACAGTAAAGGAAAAAAGCAGGAGGGAATATAATAACCCATGTTTTAATAGACAGTGCCAGGAAGCAAAACTGAAAAGCAGGAGGGAGTGGAGGAAGTACAGAAGACAAAGGACAGAGGACAACAGGATTAGATGTAACAGAGCTAGGGACGATTACATTAACATAAGACGAATATCGGAAAGAAATTACGAGAATAATATTGCACTCAAAGCGAAAAAAAACCTAGACTACTACGTTGCTATATAAGAAGGAAGATGTCGGTAAATGACCAAGTGACAAGACTGAGGAAAACACAAGGGGCATATACAGAAAGTGACAAGGAAAATCTGCAAGGTACTGAATGTAAGTTTCCATGGAATGTTCACAACCAAGCCTGAGCAGCTCCCATTGTTAGAAGACATTACCCTAGACGGAAGACTATCAGATATAGAGGTGACCGCAGAGGTCATGAAACAGTTGACAACACTGGATGCAACTAAAGCGGTTGGACCAGATAAAGTATCACCGTGGATACTAAAAGAGGCGGCTCAGGCCCTCAGCGTGCCTCTGGCAATGATCTTTAATGAGTCACTTATGTCGGGAGAATTGCCCAGTTGCTGGAAGAAGGCAAATGTCATACCGATTTTCAAGAAAGGAGATAGGGAGGTGGCACTCAATTACAGACCCGTATCACTGAGAAGGATTCTCCGCTAAATATTTGAAAGAATAATTAGACTAAGACTTGTTCCACACCTGGAGAGCACTGGGTTTGTAAACAAACGCCAACATGGGTTCTGGACAGGGAAATCATGCCTAAGAAAACTTTTGGAATTCTATGATAAAATAACAAGGATAAGGCAGAAGAGAGAAGGCTGGGGAGACTGCATATTTCAAAACTGCCAGAAGTCCTTTGATACAGTACCACACATGAGACTGCTATACAAACTTGAGAGGCAGGCAGTAGTAAACGGAAAGGCCTTAGCATGGGTGAGGAACTACCTAACAGGAAGGAGCCAGAGATTAATGGTAAGGGGCGAGAAGTCGGACTGGCGAACAGTAACGAGTAGAGTATCTCAAGGATCGGTGCTGGGTCAATCCTCTTTCAAATTTACGTAAATGATATGTTTACAAGAGTGGAATTCTATATGTCAGTGTTTGCGGATGATACAAAATTAATGAGAAGAGTTGTGACACTTGAGGACTGAAGGATCCTCCAAGAGGACCTGGACAGGGTGCAAAGATGGTCAGAAAAATGGCTACTGGATTTAGACAGGAGTAAATGTAAAGTTATGGAAATTGGATCAGGTGATAGGCTACCAAAGGAACAGTACACAATGAAGGGGAAATGCCTACCTATAACGATTCGAGAAATAGACCTGGGAGTGGACATAACACCTAACCTAACTTCTGAGGCGCATATAAATAAGAAAACAACGGCAGCGTACTCTACACTGGCAAAAGTTAGAACTTCATTCAGAAACCTAAATGAGGAGGATTTTAGGGCGCTTTACACTGCCTATATGAGTCCCGTCTTAGAGCATGCCACGCCATCATGGAGTCCCCACCTGAAGAAACAGGAAAAGGTTCAGAAGTTTGCGATGAGGCTTGTCCCAGAGTTACGAGTGATGGGATATGAAGAGGACCTGAAAGAACTGAACATTACGACACAAGAAAAAAGAATGGAGAGAGGGGATATGATAGGAACATATAAAATACTCAGGGGAATTGACAAAGAGGAGATGGATGAAATGTTCACACGTAATAGTAACAGAACGAGGGGCCATGGGTAGAAGCTGGAAACTCAGATGAGTCACAGAGATGTTTGGAAGTGTTTTTTTAGCATGAGAGTAGTGGAAAAATGGAATGCACTTAAGGAACAGGTTGTGGAAGAAAACTCTATTCATAATTATAAGACTAGTTATGACTGGGAAATGGGATAGGCGTCATTGCTGAAAACAACTGATGGCTAGAAGGGAGGGATCCAAAAGTCAATGCTCGCTCCTGCAAGTACAAATACGTGAGTACACACACGTTTTTGTACTCACGGTGCTGGGTACACACACACACACACACACACACGTGGGAGGACCTCTGGCGAGGACGTCAACAATTAAGGCGGACATCGCTTCATAAATCACCTAATTGTGCTGTCGGATGCTTACTCGGAGGTGAGTGCCTCTCAAAGTCAGTCATGCAAGGTGTACAGTGTTTTTTATATAGTGATTAGCTTTGAACATAAGTTAATTAAAATACGAAAAAGTAGCTCAAGAGCCTCATCTTGGTACTAGTTTCTCACACCTGTGTGTTACATTACATCGCCACTGACTAGACCTACCCCCCCCACCTCACCATAACACGCCATTGTAAACACACACACACACATGCACAAACCAGCCTACCGCCAACTTCACCCGTCACCCCAGGGACTGACCCTCCATCCCTCACCCCCCTGATTGTTCTCCTTCCTCTCTGCCTACTTCCCTCTCTCTCTCACTCTCCCTCCCTTTCACTCCCCTTCACTCCTCCTCTCCCTTTCACTCCCTCTCTCCCTCTCCCTTCACCAGTTAACCCCCCCCCCCCCCACCGTGCCACCCCCACAATAAGCACACACACACACACACACACACAAAGACACACACGGACACACACACACAAACACACACGCACACATAAACACAGACACACAAACACACACATACACACACACACACACACACACACACACACACACACACACACACACACACACACACACACACACACACACACACACACACACACACACTCACAGAGGTCAAGCAGAATGGTAAGACAACAGAATGAAGCTGGAGGAGAGGGACTGGACGAGTCATTCATAGAGATGATTGCTAAGGTATGGAAGGAAGTCAGTGGGGAATTGAAGGACCTGAGGGAAACTATATGTAAGCTGCAGATAGAACTAAGTGCAGCACAAGAGGAGATAAAAAACCTAAAAACAGGCCTTCATCAGACTCTGGCCCAGGGGACCAACCCCCAGGTGCCAGGAGATGTAGCAATGGCAGGGACCCCTACAATTGGCCCAACCTTTGCTGAAATGCTCAAGAGCCCAGGAGCAATGTCCACAGTCAAGGAAGTTGTAATGAAAGCAGTAACCTCACAGGAGGCAGCTAGATACACAAGCCAGCTAATGGAAAGGAAAAGAGCTGTAGTAGTGGTAGGTGTCAAGGAACAAGAGGGCTCCACAAGGGAGGAAACGAGGACTAAAGACAAAGTTGCAGTGGCAGGGATATTAAAGGAGATAGGAATGGAAGGGGCTGAACGAGACATAGAACAGTTTTTCCGGATTGGCCAGTACAACAGAGACAAAAAGAGATTGATCAAGGTAGTATTCAAGAGCGAGGACATCAAGGAGGACATCCTAGTAAGGAAGAGCAAGCTGAGGCATGCAAGGAACTACAAAGAGGTATATGTTCAGAGGAACATGACCAGAGACGAGAGAGTAAGGGCAGCAGATGCATGGAAAAGGCGCAAGGAGAGGGAAGAGAGCCAGGGAACCTCAGCCTCCAACCCAGCAATCCCAGAGGGGAGTGGGGAACCCCAATCCAGCAACACAGGAACCCCAGGGGGGAATGCAACACCCCAGCCCACCACCCAATAGGGCCCTTCCTACCCCCCAGCACAAACCCTTCCTTGCCCCTGCATAATGCCCATCATGAAACCCAAATCCTCCCCCTCCCCTTACCCCAAGTAGCCCCTGCTTTCCAAGCCCCTGGTCTTCACCCTGCCCCAAGCAGGGAGAAGCAAGACCAAAGCCCTCTATCCCCCACTCCACCTCCCTCCAAACCCCTGTCAACTACACCGCAGGAGGGCGTGCCCTCTCCCCAAGCAATCCCTGCTCCCTCACCCCCAGGACTTCATCCTGCCCCAAGCAGGCCTGAGGAAGACCAAAGCCCTCCACCCCCACTCCACCTCCCCCTGAACCCCTGGCAACTACCTCACAGGAGGAGGAGCCTACCCAAGTAGCAATGACCATAGAACAACCTCCTACACTTGTAGGGAGTGTGGGTGAAATTGGATATGAGAAAGTGAGCTTCAAGGTAATGTACTCAAACATTGATGGGATTACCAATAAAGCAAGTGAACTGGCAGAAAGGGTGCAAGAAGAAAACCCAGATGTAATAGGACTAACGGAAACAAAATTGTCAGGAATCATAACAGATGCTGTGTTTCCAAAGGACTACTATATAGTAAGGAAAGAGAGGGAAGGGAGAGGAGGTGGAAGAGTGGCCCTGCTGATAAGGAAGGATTGGAGTTTTGATGAGATGGAAATTCCGGGCTGTGACGGATTCAGAGATTACATAACAGGAACTATAACAATGGGTGGACCTAAGATAATAGTGGCAGTCATTTACAACCCTCCCCTAAATGACAGAAGACCTAGACAGGAGTTTGATAGGAATAACATAGCAACCATTAATATAATAGAGAGAGCAGCTTCAGTTGCCTGCAGGAATGGCTCAAGACTCGTAATCATGGGCGATTTCAACCATTGAAAGATAGACTGGGAGAATGGGGACCCACATGGTGGTGCAGATACGTGGAGAGCTAAACTCTTGGAAGTGGCAACAAGGAATTTTCTGAGCCAGCATGTCAAGGAACCCACAAGAATGAGAGGCAATGATGAACCAGCTAGACTCGACTTGATATTCACCCTGAATGAGTCAGAAATAAGGGAAGTCAAAGTTGAAGCCCCCATAGGAATGAGTGACCACAGTGTACTGACCTTTGAGTACTTGATGGAGGTAGGGATAACCTATCCAAGGATGGGAGTAAAGGGAAAAAGACTGAATTACCAAAGAGGAAAATATGACGAGATGAGGAGCTTCCTCAGGGGAATACCATGGGAAACAAAACTTAGAGACAAGAATGTGCAGGTCATGATGGATTTTGTCACCCAGAAGTGCCAGGAAGCTGCAGACAGGTTTATCCCCGTCCAAAAGGAGAAACACGAAAAACAACAGAAAACCCCATGGTTCAACCAGGAATGTAAGGTAGCGAAGCAACTGAGTAAAAGAACATGGAGAAACTACTGAAATAACAGAACACCAGAGAGCAGGGAGAGATACCAGAGGGCCAGAAATGAGTACCTCAGAGTGAGGAGGGAAGCAGAGAGACAGTTTGAAAATGACATCGCGTGTAAAGCCAAGACCCAACCAAAGCTGCTCCACAGCCACATCAGGAGGAAAACAGCAGTGAAGGAACAAGTGATGAAGTTGCGGAAAGCGGAGAACAGATACACAGAGAATGACAAGGAGGTGTGTGAAGAACTCAACAAGAGATTCCAAGAGGTCTTCACAATAGAACAAGGAGAAGCCCCTGCACTAAATGAGGAGGCGGCAAACCAAGCAACCTTGGAGGAATTTGGCCTCACCAGTGATGAGGTCAAAAGGTGTCTGCTGGAGCTGGATGTGACAAAGGCTGTTGGGCCTGATAGAATCTCACCATAGCTACTAAAGGAAGGTGCAGAAGCACTAAGTGTGCCACTCTCTATGGTGTATAACAGGTCCCTGGAAACAGGAGACTTACCAGAAAGTTGGAAGACAGCTAACGTGGTCATAATATACAAAAAGGGTGACAGGCAAGAGGCACTAAATTACAGGCCAGTTTCCTTAACTTGTATACCATGCAAGGTGATGGAGAAGATCGTGAGGAAAAGGCTCGTAGAGCATCTGGAGGGAAATAACTTTGTAATGCACCACCAACATGGGTTCAGAGATGGTAAATCGTGCCTCACAGGTTTAATAGAATTTTATGACCAGGCAACGAAAATTAGGCAGGAAAGAGAAGGGTGGGTCGACTGCATTTTCCTGGATTGCCAAAAAGCCTTTGACACAGTACCCCATAAAAGGCTGTTAAAAAAGATGGAGCAACAGGCAGGAGTAAAAGGGAAGGTGCTCCAGTGGATAAGGGAGTACTTAAGCAACAGGAAACAGCGAGTAACGGTGAGGGGGGAGACATCAGGATGACCTGGATAAACTGGAGGAATGGTCTAGAAAATGGCTGCTAAAGTTCAACTCAGGAAAGTGTAAGGTGATGAAATTAAGCGAAGGGAGCAGGAGGCTGAACACAAGGTATCATCTGGGAGGGGAAATCCTGCAAGAGTCAAATAGGGAGAAGGATCTGGGGGTTGATATCACACCGAACCTGTCCCCAGAGGCCCACATCAAAAGAATATCATCAGCGGCATATGCTAGACTGGCCAACATAAGAACTTCCTTCAGAAACTTGTGTAAGGAATCTTTCAGAACCCTGCATACCACTTATGTAAGACCAATCCTGGAGTATGCAGCTCCAGCCTGGAGTCCATACCTAGTTAAACACAAGACAAAGTTAGAGAAGATTCAGCGGTATGCCCCTAGGCTCGTCCCGGAACTGAGAGGATTGAGCTACGAGGAAAGGCTAAAGGAGCTGAACCTCACATCCCTGGAAAACAGAAGAGTAAGGGGAGATATGATAACCACCTACAAAATTCTCAGGGGAATTGACAGGGTGGACAAAGACAAACTCTTCAGCACGGGTGGGACACGAACAAGGGGACACAGGTGGAAACTTAGTACCCAGATGAGCCACAGAGACGTTAGAAAGAATTTTTTCAGTGTCAGAGTAGTTAATAAATGGAATGCACTAGGATGTTATGTGGTGGAGGCTGACACCATACACAGTTTCAAATGTAGATATGATAGAGCCCAGTAGGCTCAGGAATCTGTACACCAGTTGATTGACAGTTGAGAGGCGGGACCAAAGAGCCAAAGCTCAACCCCCGCAAGCACAATTAGGTGAGTACAATTAGGTGAGTACACACACATACACACACACACACATTATACCACATATGTCAGGCCAATCCTAGAGTATGCAGCCCCAGTATGGAGTCCATATCTAGTCAAGGATAAGACTAAACTGGAAAAGGTTCAAAGGTTTGCCACCAGACTAGTACCCGAGCTGAGAGGTATGAGCTACGAGGAGAGACTACGGGAATTAAACCTCACTTCGCTGGAAGACAGAAGAGTTAGGGGGGACATGATCACCACATTCAAAATTCTGAAGGGAATTGATAGGGTAGATAAAGACAATCTATTTAACACAAGGGGACACAGGTGGAGACTGAGTGCCCAAATGAGCCACAGAGATATTAGAAAGAACTTTTTTAGTGTCAGAGTGGTTGACAAATGGAATGCATTAGGAAGTGATGTGGTGGAGGCTGACTCCATACACAGTTTCAAGTGTAGATATGATAGAGCCCGATAGGCTCAGGAATCTGTACACTTGTTGATTGACGGTTGAGAGGCGGGACCAAAGAGCCAGAGGTCAACCCCCGCAAGCACAACAAGGTGAGTACACACACACACACTTACACACACAGACACTTAGGGATCTGGTAGCTGAGTAGATAGCGCTCAGGACTTGTAATCCTGTGGCTCACTGCCAAAAGATAAAAAATGTGGAAAATTTGTTTGGAAAAAAAATTTGTTAGTAGTTGGTAACAGTTAATTGATTGACAGCTGAAAGGCGGGCCGAAATAGCAGGCACAACCCTGCTATTGAGCGGTGCTCAACCTCCGCAAGCACAACTAGGTGAATACAAGTAGGTGAACACACACACACACACTTTCCTTAATTATTAAATTATTCTCATGTTTCTCCAAGCTGCTAATTCAGTTATATTCTCCCTTGAGTTGTAGGCGAAAAGCTACACGCAATAAAACTAATACATCCTGAGGGAGGGTCGCGAGGAGGCTCAGTGGACCTCTGGATCACAAAACACCTTACATTACCCTAATGTAAAAAATAGTAATGGTAACTACCTCATACTTAAGTGTGCTTTGTGTTTAGTTTCTCATGAAGTTCGGTGTGTGTGTATAAAGTTCGCCAAGTATGTGCGATTTTGTTTTTTTCCCACGCATGTACTTGGCGTACGCCAAGTGCGTGCGTTTTTTCCCAACGCACGTACTTGGCGTACGCCATATCGCGGTTATTTTGCTTTTTCCAACCGCATCGATATGGCGTACCCGTTTTTAGTTACACCAGTAACATTAAACAGCTTCGATCTGGCGTACCCGTTTTTAGTTACACCAGTAACATTAAACAGCTTCGATCTGGCGTACCCGAATTTCGTTACCCCGGTGACCCTTGCACAGGCATCGCTAATGGTCAATGACGTCACCAGGTAGTCGCTCAGCGTTCCTGCACAGGTACGGTCAAGGATATTAAAAAGCCGGTCCCTGGCGTAGCCAAATTTCGTTACCCCAGTGGCCCATGCACAGGCATAGCCAATGGGCAATGACGTCATCTGCCAGCCAGACTTCAATTTGCCTGGGGGTAGGATTAAAAGGCTGGCTCCTGGCGTACCCAAATTCTGTTACCCCGGTGACCCTGCACAGACATTGCTAATGGTCAATGACGTCACCCCCGTCTTCATCTTCCCTGTTATTTCCAGTTATTCCCATTTTCGATATTTATAGCAAAGGGGGATTCAAATGCTGTTATCTGTCAAGCCTAATGTGCAATGGTGTTAACCATTATAAGCTCGTTTTTCACAATAAGGTATTACCATACTGTTTCCCATTGTCTAAGATCATTTTAACATAAGACATGAGTTCCACCCTGTTACAGAACCAGTATTTACCCAGGTCATTTTCCAAAATCTAAAAAACCAATCAAATTTATTCCTGTTCTGTTTCATGTTGATACGTTTAATAGGTTATTAATATTTCCCTTTACTGTGACCATTCAGTCACACCTATTTCTTGTTCTTCGTCTTTCTAGAGAATGTAATTTGAGCTTTGACTGTCTTTCTTGAAGAACCGTTTATTTCTCATAGGGCAAAATAAAAAATAAAAACCGCTATCAGTCATATATATGAAAAAACAGCCCTGGGCATTTTCAATTTCAATGCGAGTTCAGTAGTAATCCAATATTGACCCTAACCATATGCGCATCTCACATTCGCTCAAAACATACCTACCACACCTTACTATAGCATATAACAGATCAAAAATACTCATTCAGTAAAAGCAAGCCTCTCATGTTTTTGAAATAAGGCCTTCTGCAGTTACCTCATTACTACCTCATACTTAAGTGTGCTTTGTGTTTAGTTTCTCATGAATGAAGTTCGGTGTGTGTGTGTGTGTGTGTGTGTGTGTGTGTGTGTGTGTGTGTGTGTGTGTGTGTGTGTGTGTGTGTGTGTGCGCGCGTGTGTGCGCGCGTGTGTGTGTGTGTGTGTGTGTGTGTGTGTGTGTGTGTATGTGTGTGTGTGTGTGTGTGTGTGTGTGTGTGTGTGTGTATGTACTCACCTAGTTCACCTAGTTGTACTCACCTAGTTGTGTTTGCGGGGGTTGAGCTCTGGCTCTTTGGTCCCGCCTCTCAACCGTCAATCAACAGGTGTACAGATTCATGAGCCTATCGGGCTCTGTCATATCTACACTTGAAACTGTGTATGGAGTCAGCCTCCACCACATCACTTCCTAATGCATTCCATTTGTCAACCACTCTGACACTAAAAAAGTTCTTTCTAATATCTCTGTGGCTCATTTGGGCACTCAGTTTCCACCTGTGTCCCCTTGTGCGTGTTCCCCTTGTGTTAAATAGACTGTCTTTATCTACCCTATCAATCCCCTTCAGAATCTTGAATGTGGTGATCATGTCCCCCCTAACTCTTCTGTCTTCCAGCGAAGTGAGGTTTAATTCCCGTAGTCTCTCCTCGTAGCTCATACCTCTCAGCTCGGGTACTAGTCTGGTGGCAAACCTTTGAACCTTTTCCAGTTTAGTCTTATCCTTGACTAGATATGGACTCCATGCTGGGGCTGCATACTCCAGGATTGGCCTGACATATGTGGTATACAAAGTTCTGAATGATTCTTTACACAAGTTTCTGAATGCCGTTCGTATGTTGGCCAGCCTGGCATATGCCGCTGATGTTATCCGCTTGATATGTGCTGCAGGAGTCAGGTCTGGCGTGATATCAACCCCCAAGTCTTTTTCCTTCTCTGACTCCTGAAGAATTTCCTCTCCCAGATGATACCTTGTATCTGGCCTCCTGCTCCCTACACCTATCTTCATTACATTACATTTGGTTGGGTTAAACTCTAACAACCATTTGTTCGACCATTCCTTCAGCTTGTCTAGGTCTTCTTGAAGCCTCAAACAGTCCTCTTCTGTTTTAATCCTTCTCATAATTTTAGCATCGTCCGCAAACATTGAGAGAAATGAATCGATACCCTCCGGGAGATCATTTACATATATCAGAAACAAGATAGGACCGAGTACAGAGCCCTGTGGGACTCCACTGGTGACTTCACGCCAATCGGAGGTCTCACCTCTCACCGTAACTCTCTGCTTCCTATTGCTTAGATACTCCCTTATCCACTGGAGCACCTTACCAGCTACACCTGCCTGTCTCTCCAGCTTATGTACCAGCCTCTTATGCGGTACTGTGTCAAAGGCTTTCCGACAATCCAAGAAAATGCAGTCCGCCCAGCCCTCTCTTTCTTGCTTAATCTGTGTCACCTGATCGTAGAATTCTATCAAGCCTGTAAGGCAAGATTTACCCTCCCTGAATCCATGTTGGCGATTTGTCACGAAGTCCCTTCTCTCCAGATGTGTTACCAGGTTTTTTCTCACGATCTTCTCCATCACCTTGCATGGTATACAAGTCAAGGACACTGGCCTGTAGTTCAGTGCCTCTTGTCTGTCGCCCTTTTTGTATATTGGGACCACATTCGCCGTCTTCCATATTTCTGGTAGGTCTCCCGTCTCTAGTGACTTACTATACACTATGGAGAGTGGCAGGCAAAGTGCCTCTGCACACTCTTTCACTACCCATGGTGAGATCCCATCTGGACCAACAGCCTTTCTAACATCCAGATCCAGCAGGTGTCTCTTGACCTCCTCTCTCGTAATTTCGAACTCCTCCAAGGCCGCCTGGTTTACCTCCCTTTCTCCTAGCACAGTGACATCACCTTGTTCTATTGTGAAGACCTCCTGGAACCTCTTGTTGAGTTCCTCACACACCTCTCTGTCATTCTCTGTATACCTGTCCTCGCCTGTTCTAAGTTTCAATACCTGTTCTTTCACTGTTGTTTTCCTTCTGATGTGACTGTGGAGTAGCTTTGGTTCGGTCTTGGCTTTGTTTGCTATATCATTTTCAAAATTTTTCTCTGCTTCTCTTCTCACCCTGACGTACTCATTCCTGGTTCTCTGGTATCTCTCTCAGCTTTCTGGTGTTCTGTTATTCCGGAAGTTCCTCCACGCCTTTTTGTTCAGTTTCTTCGCTTCCATACATGCCCTATTATACCATGGATTCTTCTGTTGCTTCTCGGATTTTTCCCTTTGGGCCGGGATGAACCTGTTTACTGCCTCCTGACACTTTTGGGTAACATAGTCCATCATACCCTGTACAGACTTGTCTCTGAGGTCTGTGTCCCAAGGTATTTCACTTAGGAAACTTCTCATCTGTTCATAATTCCCCTTTCGGTATGCCAACCTTTTGATTCCTAATTCTTTTTGGGGGGAGATAAGTCCTAGCTCTACCAAGTACTCAAAGTTCAATACACTGTGGTCACTCATTCCCAAGGGCGCTTCCATCTTAACTTCCCTTATATCCCATTCATTTAGGGTAAATATCAAATCAAGCATTGCTGGTTCATCTTCTCCTCTCATTCTTGTTGGTTCTTTGGTGTGCTGGCTTAGAAAGTTTCTTGTTGCCACGTCCAGCAGCTTAGCTCTCCATGTTTCTGGTCCTCCATGCGGGTCTCTGTTTTTCCAATCTATCTTCCCATGGTTGAAGTCTCTCATAATTAGTAGTCCAGATCCATTCCTGCTAGCAACAGAAGCTGCTCTTTCTATTATGTTAATGGTGGCCATGTTGTTTCTATCATATTCCTGTCTAGGTCTTCTGTCATTTGGTGGTGGATTATATATGACTGCGACTATAATTTTTTTCCCTCCATTTGTTACAGTACCTGCTATGTAGTCACTGAAACCTTCGCAGCCCTGAATATCCATCTCCTCAAAATCCCAGCCTTGTCTTACCAGCAGAGCTACACCACCCCCACCTCTTCCTTCCCTCTCTTTCCTCATAACATAATAGTCCTGTGGGAACACTGCATTTGTTATCGTTTTCGTGATCTTTGTTTCTGTGAGGACTATTATGTCTGGGTTTTCCTCTAGTACCAGTTCTCCAAGCTCATTTGCTTTATCCCCATATGTGTGTATGTGTGTGTGTGTGTGTGTATGTGTGTATGTGTGTGTGTGTGTGTGTATGTGTGTATGTGTGTGTGTGTGTGTGTGTGTGTGTGTGTGTGTGTGTGTGTATGTGTGTATGTGTGTGTGTGTGTGTATGTGTGTATGTGTGTATGTGTGTGTGTGTGTGTGTATGTGTGTATGTGTGTATGTGTGTGTGTGTGTGTGTATGTGTGTATGTGTGTGTGTGTGTGTGTGTGTACTCACCTATTTGTGCTTGCAGGATCGAGCATTGACTCCTGGATCCCGCCTTTCCAGCTATCGGTTGTTTACAGCAATGACTCCTGTCCCATTTCCTTATCATACCTAGTTTTAAAAGTATGAATATTTGCTTCCACAACCTGTTCCCCAAGTGCATTCCATTTTACCACTACTCTCACGCTAAAAGAAAACTTCCTAACATCTCTGTGACTCATCTGAGTTTCCAGTTTCCACCCATGTCCCCTCGTTCTGTTATTATTAATTGTGAACATTTCATCTATTTCCACTTTGTCAATTCCTCTGAATATTTTATATGTCCCTATCATATCTTCTCTCTCCCTTCTTTTCTCTAGTGTCGTAAGGTTCAGTTCCTGCAGACGCTCTTCATATCCCATCCCTCGTAACTCTGGGACAAGCCTCATCGCAAACCTCTGAACCTCCTCCAGTTTCTTTATGTGTTTCTTCAGGTGGGGGCTCCATGATGGCGCGGCATACTCTAAGACGGGTCTCACGTAGGCAGTGTAAAGCGCCCTAAAAGCCGCCTCATTTAGGTTTATGAATGAAGTTCTAATTTTCGCCAGTGTAGAGTACGCTGCTGTCGTTATCCTATTTATATGTGCCTCAGGAGTTAGATTAGGTGTCACATCCACTCCCTGGTCTCTTTCTCGAATCGTTACAGGTAGGCTGTTCCCCTTCATTGTGTACTGTCCCTTTGGTCTCCTATCACCTGATCCCATTTTCATAACTTTACATTTACTGGTGTTAAACTCCAGTAGCCATTTCCCTGACCATCTCTGCAACCTGTTTAAGTCCTCTTGGAGGATCCTACAATCCTCGTCTGTCACAACTCTTCTCATTAATTTTGCGTCATCCGCAAACATTGACATGTATGATTCCACTCCTGTAAACATATCATTTACGTAAATTAGAAAGAGGATTGGTCCCAGCACCGATCCTTGAGGTACTCCACTTGTTACTGTTCGCCAGTCCGACTTCTCGCCCCTTACCATTACCCTCTGGCTCCTTCCTGTTAGGTAGTTCTTCACTCATACTAGGGCCTTTCCGCTTACTCCTGCCTGCCTCTCAAGTTTGTATAGCAGTCTCATGTGCGGTACTGTATCAAAGGCCTTTTGGCAGTCAAGAAATATGCAGTCTGCCCAGCCTTATCCTTGTTACTTTATCATAGAATTCTAAAAGGTTTGTTAGGCATAATTTCCCTGTCCAGAACCCATGTTGGTGCTTGTTTACTAACCCAATGCTCTCCAGGTGCTCAACAAGTCTTAGCCTAATTATTCTTTCAAGTGTTTTGCAGGGGATGCTTGTCAGTGATACGGGTCTGTAGTTAAGTGCCTCCTTCGTATCACCTTTCTTGAAAATCGGTACGACATTTGCCTCCTTCCAGCAACTGGGCTATTCTCCCGACATAAGTGACTCATTAAAGATCATTGCCAGAGGCACGCTGAGAGCCTGCGCTGCCTCTTTTAGTATCCACGGTGATACTTTGTCTGGTCCAACAGCTTTATTTGCATCCAGTGTTGTCAACTGTTTAATTACCTCCTCTGCTGTCACCTCTATATCAGATAGTCTTTCATCTAGGGTAATCGCTTCTAACAATGGGAGCTGCTCAGGCTCGGTTGTGAACACTCCATGGAATTTTGCACTCAGTACCTCGCAGATTTCCTTGTCGCTTTCTGTATATGCCCCTTCTGTTTTCCTCAGTCTTGTCACTTGGTCATTTACCGACATCTTCCTTCTTATATGGCTATGTAGTAATTTAGGTTGCTTTTTCTCTTTGACTGCAATATCATTCTCATCATTTCTTTCCGACACTCGTCTTATGTTAATGTAATCATTCCTAGCTCTGTTACATCTAATCCTGTTGTCCTCTGTCCTTTGTCTTCTGTACTTCCTCCACTCCCTCCTGCTTCTCACCTTTGCTTCCTGACACTGTCTATTAAACCATGGGTTATTATATTCCCTCCTGCTTTTTTCCTTTATTGTTGGAATAAATCTCTCTTCAGCCTCCTTGCATTTCAATATGACTTGGTTCATCATACCTTGCACTATTTTTCCTCTAAGTTATTCCTCCCACTGCTCTTCTCCCAGGTAGTCCCTTATCCTTCTGTAGTCCCCTTTTCTGTAATGAAGTCTCCTTTCTCGGACCTCTTGTCCTTTGGTCACAATTTTAAGCTCCATCATATAGTCAAAGACTAGGACACAATGGTCACTGGCTCCTAGTGGTATTTCATGTTCCAACTGCTCGATGTCTTCTACATTCTGGGTGAAAATGATATCTAATAGGCTGGGCGTATCCCCTCCTCTTTCCCTAGTATCTTCCTTCACATGCTGTGTTAGGAAATTCCTGTCAATAATGTCTACCAGCTTCGCTCACCAGGTCTCCTCCCTGTCATGGGGATTCCTTGTTTCCCGATCTATCTCTCCGTGATTTAGGTCCCCCATGACCAGCAGCTTCGCTCTCATTCTATGCGCTATAGTTGCTGCCCTCTGCAGTTCATCTATACATGTCTTATTGCTTGTTTTGTGTGTGTGTGTGTGTGTGTGTGTGTGTGTATGTGTGTGTGTGTGTGTGTGTGTGTGTGTGTGTGTGTGTGTGTGTGTGTGTGTGTGTGTGTGTGTGTGTGTGTGTGTGTACTCACCTAGTTGTGCGCACCTAGTTGTATTTGCGGGGGTTCAGCTCTGGCTCTTTGGTCCCGCCTCTCAACAGTCAATCAACTGATGTACAGATTCCTGAGCCTACTAGGCTCTGTCATATCTCCATTTGAAACTGTGTATGGAGTCAGCCTCCACCACATCACTTCCTAGTGCATTCCATTTACTAACTACTGTGACAATGAAAAAGTTCTTTCTAATGTCTCTGTGGCTCATTTGGGTACTCAGCTTCCACCTGTGTCCCCTTGTTCGAGTCCCTCCAGTGTTGAAGAGTTCATCCTTGTTTACCCAGTCGATTCCCCTGAGGATTTTGTAGGTTGTGATCATGCCCCCCCTTACTCTTCTGTCTTCCAGTGTCGTAAGGTGCATTTCTCGCAGCCTTTCCTCATAACTCATGCCTCTTAGTTCTGGGACTAGTCAAGTAGCATACCTTTGGACTTTTTCCAGCTTCGTCTTCTGCTTGACAAGGTACGGGCTCCATGCTGGGGCCGCATACTCCAGGATTGGTCTTACATATGTGGTGTACAAGATTCTGAATGATTCTTTACACAGGTTCCTGAACGCCGATCCGATGTTAGCCAGCCTCGCATATGCCGCAGACGTTATTCTCTTTATGTGGGCTTCAGGAGACAGGTTTGGTGTGATATCAACTCCTAGATCTTTCTCTCTGTTTAATTAAGTACTTCATCTCCTATTCTGTATCCTTTGTCTGACCTCCTGTTTCCACTGCCTAGTTTCATTACTTTGCATTTACTCGGGTTGAACTTCAACAGCCATTTGTTGAACCATTCACTCAGTCTATCTAGGTCATCTTGTAGCCTCCTACTATCATCCTCTGTTTCAATCCTCATAATTTTTGCATCGTCGGCAAACATTGAGAGGAACGAATCTATACTCTCTGGGAGATCATTTACATATACCAGAAACAGTATAGTTCCAAGGACTGACCCCTGCGGGACTCCACTTGTAACGTCTCGCCAATCTGAGACCTCACCCCTCACACAGACTCGTTGTCTCCTGTTGCTTAGGTACTCCTCTATCCACCGGAGTACCTTCCCTTTCACTCCAGCCTGAATCTCCAACTTTCGCACTAGCCTCTTGTGTGGCACTGTATCAAAGGCTTTCTGACAATCCAAAAATATGCAGTCTGCCCAACCTTCTCTTTCTTGCCTTATTTTTGTTTTCTGGTCGTAGAATTCAAGTAACCCTGTGAGGCTGGACCTGCCATCCCTGAACCCATGTTGATGCTGTGTTACAAAGTTCCTTCACTCCAGATGCTCCACTAGTTTTTTTTTCGCACAATCTTCTCCATCAGCTTGCATGGTATGCAGGTTTGGGACACTGGCTTGTAGTTCAGTGCCTCCTGTCTATCCCCTTTCTTGTATATCGGGACTACGTTAGCTGCTTTCCAAATATATGGCAGTTCCCCTGTTGCCAGTGATTTGTTATACACTATGGAGAGTGGTAGGCACAGTTCTTTTGCTCCTTCCTTTAGTATCAAAGGGGAGATTCCATCTGGGCCTATAGCCTTTGTCACATCCAACTCTAGTAAACACTTCCTTACTTCCCCGCTGATAATCTCAAAGTCTTCCAGTTGTTCCTGGTTAGCTATTCCCTCACTTAAATCTGGAATTTCTCCTTCCTCTATGGTGAAGACCTCCTGGAATTTCTTATGCAGTTCCTCATACACTTCCTTGTCGTTTGTAGTGAATCCTTCCGCCCCTATCCTTAATTTCATAACCTATTCCTTTACTGTTGTTTTTCTGATGTGGCTATGCAACAATTTAGGCTGAGTCTTTGCCTTGCTTGCGATGTCATTTTCGTATTGTCTTTCTGCCTCTCTTCTCATCCTGACATATTCATTCCTGGCATTCTGGTATATTTCTCTGCTCTCCAGTGTCCTGTTATTCCTATAGTTTCTCCATGCCCTTTTACTTTGCTGCTTAGCTAGCCTACATCTTTGATTAAACCATGAGTTTCTCATCTTCATTTCTCTGTTTTCCTTTTGGACTGGGACCAACTTGTTTGCTGCGTCCTTGCACTTCTGCGTGATGTAATCCATCATATCTTGGGCCGTCTTTTCCCTGAGCTCTGTTTCCCATGCTATATCTGTTAGGTTTTTTCTTATCCCCTCATAGTTTCCCTTTCGGTATGCTAACCTTTTGGTTTCGGTATCCCTCCTCGAGTTCAATAACCCTTCTTCAATCAGGTACTCAAACACCAGTACACTGTGGTCGCTCATTCCTACTGGGTCCTCAAAACTGATTTCTCTTATGTCGTAGTCGTTCATAGTGAAGACTATGTCGAGTCTCGCTGGTTCGTCATTGCCTCTCATCCTTGTGGGTTCTCTGACACGCTGGGTTAAAAAGTTTCTTGTCACCATCTCCAGTAGTTTGGCTCTCCACGTATCCTCGCCTCAATGCGGATCCTTGTTCTCCCAGTCAATCCTTCCGTGATTGAAGTCGCCCATGATATGTGTGTGTGTGTGTGTATGTACTCACCTAGTTGTGTTTGCGGGGGTTGAGCTCTGGCTCTTTGGTCCCGCCTCTCAACCGTCAATCAACAGGTGTACAGATTCATGAGCCTATCGGGCTCTGTCATATCTACACTTGAAACTGTGTATGGAGTCAGCCTCCACCACATCACTTCCTAATGCATTCCATTTGTCAACCACTCTGACACTAAAAAGTTCTTTCTAATATCTCTGTGGCTCATTTGGGCACTCAGTTTCCACCTGTGTCCCCTTGTGCGTGTTCCCCTTGTGTTAAATAAATATGTGTACTTACCTAATTGTACTTACCTAATTGTGCTTGCGGGGGTTGAGCTCTGGCTCTTTGGTCCCGCCTCTCAACCGTCAATCAACTGGTGTACAGATTCCTGAGCCTATTGGGCTCTATCATATCTACATTTGAAACTGTGAATGGAGTCAGCCTCCACCACATCACTTCCTAATGCATTCCATTTGCTAACTACTCTGACACTGAAAAAGTTCTTTCTAACGTCTCTGTGGCTCATTTGGGTACTCAGCTTCCACCTGTGTCCCCTTGTTCGCGTCCCACCAGTGTTGAAAAGTTCGTCCTTGTTTACCCGGTCGATTCCCCTGAGGATTTTGTAGGTTGTGATCATGTCCCCCCTTACTCTTCTGTCTTCCAGTGTCGTGAGGTGCATTTCCCGCAGCCTTTCCTCATAACTCATGCCTCTTAGTTCTGGGACTAGTCTAGTAGCATACCTTTGGACTTTTTCCAGCTTCGTCTTGTGCTTGACAAGGTACGGGCTCCATGCTGGGGCCGCATACTCCAGGATTGGTCTTACATATGTGGTGTACAAGATTCTGAATGATTCCTTACACAGGTTCCTGAACGCCGTTCTGATGTTAGCCAGCCTCGCATATGCCGCAGACGTTATTCTCTTTATGTGGGCTTCAGGAGACAGGTTTGGTGTGATATCAACTCCTAGATCTTTCTCTCTGTCTGTTTCATTAAGTACTTCATCTCCTATTCTGTATCCTGTGCCTGGCCTCCTGTTTCCACTGCCTAGTTTCATTACTTTGCATTTACTCGGGTTGAACTTCAACAGCCATTTGTTGGACCATTCACTCAGTCTATCCAGGTCATCTTGTAGCCTCCTACTATCATCCTCTGTTTCAATCCTCCTCATAATTTTTGCATCGTCGGCAAACATTGAGAGGAACGAATCTATACCCTCTGGGAGATCATTTACATATACCAGAAACAGTATAGGTCCAAGGACTGACCCCTGCGGGACTCCACTTGTGACGTCTCGCCAATCTGAGACCTCACCCCTCACACAGACTCGTTGTCTCCTGTTGCTTAGGTATTCCTCTATCCACCGGAGTACCTTCCCTCTCACTCCAGCCTGCATCTCCAACTTTCGCACTAGCCTCTTGTGTGGCACTGTATCAAAGGCTTTCTGACAATCCAAAAATATGCAGTCTGCCCACCCTTCTCTTTCTTGCCTTATTTTTGTTGCCTGGTCGTAGAATTCAAGTAACCCTGTGAGGCAGGACCTGCCATCCCTGAACCCATGTTGATGCTGTGTTACAAAGTTCCTTCGCTCCAGATGCTCCACTAGTTTTTTTCGCACAATCTTCTCCATCAGCTTGCATGGTATGCAGGTTAGGGACACTGGCCTGTAGTTCAGTGCCTCCTGTCTATCCCCTTTCTTGTATATCGGGACTACGTTTGCTGCTTTCCAAGTATCTGGCAGTTCCCCTGTTGCCAGTGATTTGTTATACACTATGTTGAGTGGTAGGCTCAGTTCTCTTGCTCCTTCCTTTAGAACCCAAGGGGAGATTCCATCTGGGCCTATAGCCTTCGTCACGTCCAACTCTAGTAAACACTTCCTTACTTCCCCACTGGTAATCTCAAACTCTTCCAGTGGTTCCTGGTTAGCTATTCCCTCACTTACCTCTGGAATTTCTCCTTGTTCTAAGGTGAAGACCTCCTGGAATTTCTTATTCAATTCCTCACACACTTCCTTGTCATTTGTAGTGAATCCTTCCGCCCCTATCCTTAATCTCATAACCTGTTCCTTTACTGTTGTTTTTCTCCTAATGTGGCTATGCAACAATTTAGGCTGAGTCTTTGCCTTGCTTGCGATGTCATTTTCGTATTGTCTTTCTGCCTCTCTTCTCATCCTGACATATTCATTCCTGGCATTCTGGTATCTTTCTCTGCTCTCCAGTGTCCTGTTATTCCTATAGTTTCTCCATGCCCTTTTACTTTGCTGCTTAGCTAGCCTACATCTTTGATTAAACCATGGGTTTCTCATCTTCATTTCTCTGTTTTCCTTTTGGACTGGGACAAACTTGTTTGCTGCGTCCTTGCACTTCTGCGTGATGTAATCCATCATATCTTGGGCCGTCTTTCCCCTGAGCTCTGTTTCCCATGCTATATCTGTTAGGAATTTTCTTATCCCCTCATAGTTTCCCTTTCGGTATGCTAACCTTTTGGTTTCGGTATCCCTCCTCGAGTTCAATAACCCTTCTTCAATCAAGTACTCAAACACCAGTACACTGTGGTCGCTCATTCCTACTGGGTCCTCAAAACCGATTTCTCTTATGTCGGAGTCGTTCAGAGTGAAGACTAGGTCGAGTCTCGCTGGTTCGTCATTGCCTCTCATCCTTGTGGGTTCTCCGACATGCTGCGTTAAAAAGTTGCTTGTCACCACCTCCAATAGTTTGGCTCTCCACGTATCCTCGCCTCCATGCGGTTCCTTGTTCTCCCAGTCAATCTTTCCGTGATTGAAGTCGCCCATGATGAGCAGGTGGGATCTATTTCTACAGGCAGCAGAGGCTGCCCTCTCAATTATAGTGTTAACTGCCTTGTTGTTGTTTTCATACTCTTGACTGGGTCTCCTGTCATTTGGTGGAGGGTTGTATATTACTGCTACTACTATTCTTGGTCCTCCCATTGTTATGGTGCCTGCTATGTAGTCTCTGAACTCCTCACAGCCCGGGATGGCCATCTCCTTAAAACTCCATTCCCTTCTCATGAGTAGGGCCACTCCGCCTCCTCCTCTACCTTCCCTCTCTTTCCTTATTACTGTATACTCCTGGGGAAACACGGCATTCGTTATGATTCCAGAGAGTTTTGTTTGTGTGTGTGTGTGTGTGTGTGAGTATTCACCTCGTTGTACTTGCGGGGATTCAGCTCTGCTCTTTGGGCCCGCCTCTCAACTATCAATCAATCAACTGTTACTAACTACTAATTATCAATTTATTTTCACACACACACACACACACACACACACACACACACACACACACACACACACACACACACACACACACACACACACACACACACACACACATACACACACACACACACACACACACACACACACACACACACACACACACACACACACACACACACACACACACACACACACACACACACACACACACACACACACACACACACACACACACCCACAAACACACACGGGATATCACATATGTAAGACCAATCCTGGAATATGCGGCCCCAGCATGGAACCCGTACCTTGTCAAGCACAAGACGAAGCTGGAAAAAGTTCAAAGATAAGCCACTAGACTAGTCCCAGAACTAAGAGGCATGAGTTACCAGGAAAGACTGCGGGAAATGCACCTTACGACACTGGAAGACAGAAGAGTAAGGGGAAACATGAACACTACCTACAAAATCCTCAAGGGAATCGACCGGGTAGACAAGGATAAACTGTTCAACACTGGTGGTACGCGAACAAGGGGACACAGGTGGAAACTGAGTACCCACATGAGCCACAGGGACGTTAGAAGGAAGTTTTTCAATGTCAGAGTAGTTAACAGGTGGGATGTATTAGGCAGTATGGTGGCTGACTCCATACACAGTTTCAAATGTAGTTATGACAGAGCCCAGTAGGCTAAGGAATCTGTACACCAGTTGATTGACAGTTGAGAGGCGGGACCAAAGAGCCAAAGGGCATCCCCCGCAAGCCCCGCATTATAGGTGAGTACACACACACTGGGCTTCATTCTTGAGAAATTAAACACAAAGCACACTTAAGTATGATAAAGTTAACAGTATTATTTTTGTCAAGGGCTGCTTCGCTCGCGCGCGCGACGCAGCCCGTAGTACCTGTCTGACTCCTAGGTACCTATTCACTGATAGGTGAACAGAGGCATTAGAATGAAAGAAACTCTTCCCATTTGTTTCCCGTCTTCGCCGGGAATCGAACCCAGGCCATTCGGACTACGACCCCGAGCGCTGTCTACTCAGCCGCGAGGCCTGTGTTCCGCTAGTCTTAGTAGTAGAAGTAGTGAAAGGAGAATAATATATTTTTTATTTTATCGGCGGCTCCCTAACGATTAGGAAGGGTAGGGAATAAATGGGAATAAATCATAAGAGCCCGCTGGATGCCCACAGGAAAACACAACTAGATGCCTACCGGAAGAGGCTAAGGATGCCTTCAAATTTGCATACCAGAGGTCTGGCCGGCTCTCCTGGCTACCCCCCGTAAACCAACCATATGGCCGGCCCTCCTGGCTACCCCCCGTAAACCAACCATATGGCCGGCCCTCCTGGCTACCCCCCCGTAAACCAACCATATGGCCGGCCCTCCTGGCTACCCCCCGTAAACCAACCATATGGCCGGCCCTCCTGGCTACCCCCCGTAAACCAACCATATGGCCGGCCCTCCTGGCTACCCCCCGTAAACCAACCATATGGCCGGCCCTCCTGGTTACCCCCCGTAAACCAACCATATGGCCGGCCCTCCTGGCTACGCCCCGTAAACCAACCATATGGCCGGCCCTCCTGGCTACCCCCCGTAAACCAACCATATGGCCGGCCCTCCTGGCTACCCCCCCCCCGTAAACCAACCATGGGGAGCTAATGGTCCGAGGACTTCAGTGAGGCGTGAGCATGTGATAGGGTTGAGGGGGGATTTAGGGAGGGAAGTAGGGAGGGAATTAATGAAAGAGAGACGTAAGAAAGCAATAGGGAAGTAGGGAAGGAAGAGAGGGTGGAGGGAGGGAAAGAAGAATGGAGAGTATGAGAGTATTAAGAGGTCATGCAACAAAAAGGGAAGAGAGAGAGAGAGAGAGAGAGAGAGAGAGAGAGAGAGAGAGAGAGAGAGAGAGAGAGAGAGAGAGAGAGAGAGAGAGAGAGAGAGAGAGAGAGAGAGAGAGAGAGAGAGAAAGAGAGAGAGAGAGAGAGAGAGAGAGAGAGAGAGAGAGAGAGAGAGAGAGAGAGAGAGAGAGAGAGAGAGAGAGAGAGAGAGAGAGAGAGAGAGAGAGAGAGAGAGAGAGAGAGAGAGAGAGAGAGAGAGAGAACAACCAATCATAGAACCTAAAACTATCATGTATGAAATGCACAAAAATACGGATTTATAATTGTTCCGCCGAAAAAGTTCACCTTTTTCAACTATTGAAAACAATCAAATAATAAAAAAAGGTAACCACAAACCTTACTTGTCCTAGGCCTAAATAAGCAAGCCAAGTCCAAATATGCGGCATGATTATTTACATGGAATATACAAGTCCCCGGGAAATGCTTATTGAGTTTGGTTGATAACGTCTTTCCTTAGCATCCATTATAACTGTTTAGACGAGTATTTAGCCCCCATTATAACTGTTTAGACGAGTATTTAGCCCCCATTATAACTGTTTAGACGAGTATTTAGCCCCCATTATAACTGTTTAGACGAGTATTTAGCCCCCCATTATAACTGTTTAGACGAGTATTTAGCCCCCATTATAACTGATACATTATAACATTTCGACGAATATTTTTACCTAAGGCCCCCCCCCCCCAAAAAAAAATCGTCGTACAAGAAAATGGCAGCGGCTCCCTTGAAATTAACATACTGTCCCATTTTCAGTTTTTCGATCGCTTGATTGGTTACGGTAAAGGGACACTTTAGTACGACAGTTTCTTGACGTTGGGGAAATTAAACCACTACAAGATAGCGGGTTTAAACCACTACAAGATAGCGGGTTTAAACACAAGATAGCGGGTTTAAACCACTAGAAAACACTAGAAGATTGGGGGTTTAAACCAGTAGAAAACTCTAGAAGATTTTGGGTATAAACAACTAGAAGTTAGTGGGTTTAAATCACTCGAAGAAAGTCAGTTTATACCACTAGAAGATACAAGAAGACAGTGGGCCTAAACCCCTTGAAGAAAACGGGTTTAATCCACCAGAAAAAAGTGAGATGGGCCACCATGAGAAAATGAGCTTAAACCTCTAGAAGATAGTGGGTTTAAACTAGAAGAAGGTAGTGTGGGTTTCAACCAATAGAAGATAGTGGGTTTAAACTACTATAGGAGCGTTAGTTTAAACCATTAGGAGATAGTGGGTTAAAACCACTATAAGAAAGCCGGCTTAAACCACTAGAGGAAAAGAAGTTTGAAACGTGTCAGAAAATCGCTTCTCTAATGTTTTATAGTGAAATGTTTCACATGTCTGTAACCCTATTTGCGATGCAGTAGCTATACCTACTTACTTTCTAAATCAGTTCTTTTCCTATTTGCATCCATTGAATTCGCTTTCAAAGTACGTTTGATATTTTTTTTTTAGTTATCCTATTTAGATCCCGCCTCCAATTTCCCTTTAACCCATTTGAATTAAAAAAAAAAAACAGAGTTCCGGCCTACTCTCTGCCTTGGAAATGTAATGGGTGTTCTTTTTTTCGTTTGTGTTCATAAGAGAGGTTTCTGATACACCTGAATTATCTTATGCACTCTAAGGAAATTACATTAATTATTTTACCCTTTGCATAAATGCTCGGAGTTTAAGCAATAGCGTCTTAAATTATTTCAAAAGCCTGTTTGGAAAATCTTTAAAAACGGTAGTGTCCTTCGTTACCCTTTGGAACTTAGTTTGGTCAGAGAGTATGAGGTTCTTAAAAAAGACGAATATCTGGCGAAAATGAACCTCATACTCTCTGACCAAACTAAGTTCCAAAGGGTAACGAAGGACACTACAGCCGAATTGAAAGCAAAGGTCAACAAACTGATCGAAACTGTGAACGCCAAGAAATCCGGACTCCACCTGCCAAAGATCATTGGGGAATATAAACCTGGATATGCGTATGGAAATGTCAAGACACACAAGCCTGGAAACCCACTTCGGCCAATCATTATCCAGATACCCACACCCACGTACAGACTGGCGAAGCGACTCAACGGCCTGCTGACTCCTTATGTTCCTTGCGCCTTCAGCCTGAAGTCTCCAAATGAATTTGTTGACTTACTGCGGGGCACACGGGCCACAGAGATAAGAGCCTCGTTGGACGTAGAATCGCTGTTTACCAACGTACCTGTGGACGAGACAATCGGGATGATAGCCGACAGAGTGTATCGTGATCCAGCCTGTACTCCTCTTGACATACCCGAAAATATTCTAAGGAAACTACTCCAAGCTTGTACTAAAGAGGCACCCTTCTTGAGACCGGATGGGCACATGTATAAGCAAGTAGATGGGGTCGCCATGGGTTCTCCCCTAGGTGTCCTGTTTGCAAACTTCTACATGGGTACCATCGAGCAAAAAGTCTTAGTCGACATGAACTTGAAACCGGCCATATACTGCAGGTATGTTGACGACATTTTTACACAGGCACCTGATGTCAGACATCTGCAGGAGCTGAAGGAGGCATTTGAGCAGAGTTCCGTGCTGCGTTTCACTTACGAGATGGAAAAGGATGGGAAGCTGCCCTTTCTAGATGTAACAGTCATGGAAAAGAGCGGAGGTTTCCACACTGCAGTCTACACTAAGGAAACGAACATAGGAATGTGCCTAAATGCCAACAGCGACTGCCCAGACAGGTACAAGAGGAGTATTGTTAACGCATATGTCGACCGTGCTCTAAGCCACAGCTCAGAATGGAAGCAAGTCGACGAAGAACTCTGTAGGGTAAGGCAGGTCCTAGTCAACAACGGCTTCTCCAATGGTTTCGTCGAAGACATCATAAGAAGGAAAGTGAAACGCCATGCAACCTCTGAAGAGACAACTAACACAACACCTATACCCGCTATTAGACTATTTTACAGGAACTTCTTTTCCACAGCTCATAAAACAGAGGAAAGGGTCCTGAAAGATATTGTTAATAGAAACGTTATCCCTACAGACAAAAATCAGAGGATTCAACTGACGATTTACTATAAAACCAGAAAAACGGCCAGCCTACTCATGAGAAATTCTCCAGACACAAAGCAGAACGCTTTAAAAGAGACCAACGTCGTCTATGCCTTCAAATGCCCACTTGGGGACTGTAAGCTCCAAAACACCCAGTATATAGGCAAGACAACAACATCTCTTTCTAGGCGTTTAACGATGCATAAACAACAGGGCTCCATTAAGGAACATATAATCTATTCCCACAACCAAACCATCGCCAGAGAAATCCTAGTAAACAACACAGAAATCATCGATAGATACAGCGATAGCAGGCGGCTTGACGTTTGCGAGGCACTACACATTAAGAAGTCAACACCAGCAATCAACAGCCAATTAATGCACAACTATATTCTACCCACCTCAAGACTCCGCTCCAATATAGAAGCATCAAGAAATATGGACCAATAGGCTTTCTACAATCACTTCCATTTCAATACCCATTGTTTCGTGTTCTGTCTTGTGTTGATGAAATTAATACCCTATTAATGCCACCTCACCCCATCCACCTCACTCAAATGTAGATATAAAAAAAAATCGGAAATGTGTAAGTTCTATTCAGTTGTGTATTTGTAAACTAAAGTCTTTGAAAATGTAATAAGTTTTACGAAACGCGCTCGTGTCGTGTCAGACTAGAAATAAAAATGAATTTTGGAGAATTGATTTTTGAATTACCTCCAACAGTGAAAAGAAATGTACGAAAGATTGAGAAAGTTCGTGTTAGAATTATTAATCTTACTTTTTCGGTCATATTTAATAATATATATATATATATATATATATATATATATATATATATATATATATATATATATATATATATATATATATATATATATATATATATATATAACTGAAAACTCACACCCCAGAAGTGACTCGAACCCATACTCCCAGGAGCAACGCAACTGGTATGTACAAGACGCCTTGTCCGGTCGTGATGGTCAAGTGGATTAAGGCGTCTTGTACATACCAGTTGCGTTGCTCCTGGGAGTATGGGTTCGAGTCACTTCTGGGGTTTGAGTTTTCAGTTGCATATTGTCCTGGGGACCATTCAGGCTTGTTCGCATATATATATATATATATATATATATATATATATATATATATATATATATATATATATATATATATATATATATATATATATATATCTATATATATATATATATATATATATATATATATATATATATATATATATATATCTATATATATATATATATATATATATATATATATATATATATATATATATATATATTATTAAATATGACCGAAAAAGTAAGATTAATAATTCTAACACGAATTTTCTCAATCTTTCGTACATTACGCTTCACTGTTGGAGGTAAATAAAAAATCAATTCTCCAAAATTGATTTTTATTTCTAGTCTGACGCGACACGGGCGCGTTCGTGCTTCTTTCGAGGCTTCGTTCGTTGCTTTGTTTGTGGCTTTGTTCGTTGCTTTGTTCGTGGCTTCGTTCGTGGCTTCATTCGTTGCTTTGTTCGTGGCTTTATTCGTGGCTTTGTTCGTGGCTTCGTTCGTGGCTTCATTCGCTGCTTTGTTCGTGGCTTTGTTCGTGGCTTTGTTCGTGGCTTCGTTCGTGGCTTCATTCGTTGCTTTGTTCGTGGCTTTGTTCGTGGTTTTGTTCGTGGCTTTGTTCGTAGCTTTGTTCGTGGCTTAGTTCGTGCTTCATTCGTGGCTTTGTTCATGGCTTCATTCGTGGGTTTGTTCGTGACTTTATTCGTAGCTTTGTTCGTAGCTTTGTTCGTGGCTTAGTTCGTGCTTCGTTCGTGGCTTTGTTCGTGGCTTAGTTCGTGCTTCATTCGTGGGTTTGTTCGTGGCTTTGTTCGTAGCTTTGCTCGCGGCTTCGTTCATGGCTTTGTTCGTGGTTTTGTTCATGGCTTCATTCGTGGCTTTATTCGTGGCTTCGTTCGTAGCTTTGTTCGTGGCTTCGTTCGTGGCTTCATTCGTTGCTTTGTTTGTGGCTTTGTTCGTGGTTTTGTTCGTGGCTTTGTTCGTTGCTTTGTACGTGACTTTGTTCGTGGCTTCGTTCGAGGCTTTGTTCGTTGGCCAGACCACACACTAGAAATTGAAGGGACGACGACGTTTCGGTCCGTCCTGGACCATTCTCAATCGACTTGAGAATGGTCCAGGACGGACCGAAACGTCGTCGTCCCTTCAATTTCTAGTGTGTGGTCTGGTCAACATACTTCAGCCACGTTATTGTGACTCATCGCCTGCATTTGTTCGTTGCTTTGCTCATGGCTTTATTCGTGCTTCGTTCGTGGCTTAGTTCGGGGCTTTGTTCGTAGCTTTGTTCGTGGCTTAGTTTGTGCTTCGTTCGTGGCATTGTTCGTGGTTTCGTGCCTTATCCATTGCTCTAAAGTTGATTGTCATTTACAAACATTTGTGAGTTGTTTTTACAAAAATATTGCAACATTTGTTGAAAGTTCTATCGTAGCTATGAGTTATTTGGCCCCATATCCCGGTATCTATGTATCAAGGGCGAGTATACATACACAAGCAAACGATGTGTGTCAGGATCAAATATACATATCCGGATAGAAAGGCATGTCAGAGGTAAGTATACATATCTAGGAAGACCGAAGTGTCTCGGTCTGGTATGTATATCCAAGCTGACATGTGTTGGGGACTAGTACACATTTCCAAGTAGACAAGGATATGTCAGGGGCTAGTATACATACTCAGATAGACAAGGATATGTCAGGGGATAT